>NC_058083.1:49547706-49847706 GCF_014858855.1 Bufo gargarizans | reverse complement strand
GTCATATAGGCTGGCACTGACTGATATTACCACATTTAAGGATTAGTTGCTCTGATTGTGTATTCCAGCGCTTTCTGTCTCACATCACCCTTGGGTGACATACCACATTTTTTTTAAATTCACACACAGATGAAACCCACACTAGGGATTTTTGCCCCAAATAGAAAGAATTCTCTGCTGAATTACTGTATATATGGTTGCGGCCTAAATGCAGACACAGATGTGACCCAAACTAGTGAAATTTGTCCCAAATAGAAATGACTGGAATACTGTATATAAAGTTTGTGGATTGAGCGCGCACACAGATGTGGCACAAATTAGGTTAATTTCCCCAGAAAAATAAATTTCTATGATGGAGTATATCTCACTAGCAGGCACACTCTAGTGAATAAGCCCCTTTGTAGAATGTCTGCTAAGCGCACTGCTTTCTGACGGTGTACTGTAGATCTCACTGACATGTAATATTTCTTTCTTTTGAAAGCTTTTTGGTACTGAACACAGCGATTTTCCAGCCCTGCAGACGCCAGTCCCTAATACTGCTGAATTTAACCCTTGTTAAAAAAAAAATAATATGCTGCCCTGCTGTCAAACACACACTGTAGTCCTTAAGAGGATTGTTTTGTCTTTAAAGAGCTTTTTGGGAGTTCAATCGCTGTAATTTCAGCAAACCGCTATATGTCCCTGCCTACTGTCGGCTCTCCCTGACGCTGAATGATCCGAGCGCGGGACGTCGGCTCCTATATAAACTAGTACCACGTGTTCCGGCCAGCCAACCAGTGTAAGGCTTATAGCGAACATGGCTATGGCATTATACTGGAGGGAATTACTTACCTGAACGCTGATTGGAGCTTCAGGAGGCGCCAAACGTGCGGGGCGGAGACTCGAGCAATGCGACGAGCACACCACGAGCTGAGCATAGCGATGCTCGAGCCGAACCGGTACTCGGCCGAGCATGCTCGCTCATCACTAGTCATCACACAGGGCACAATAGACCTTCTGCTTTACATGAAGAATGACTGTCCCTGTGTATGCAAGTGGATAAGGTGAGTATTTGTTTTTTCTTTTTCAGCATAAAAAAATGCTGCACTTCAAAAAATGGTAGTGGGCACACTGGGAGACATTACTGCTGGGGGCTACTATGGGAGACATTATTACTACTGGGCCCCATTCTGGGGAACATTTTTACTGCTTGGGGCCACTATGGGGCTACTATGGAGGACAATATGACTTCTGGGGGCCACTCTGTGGGTGTTATTACTGTTGGGAGCCACTCTTGGCGACATTAATACTGCCAAAGGTAGCTATGGGGACAAATATTACTGCTCTATAGGGACCTCTATGGGAGACATGATTACTGCCGGGGGCCACAGTGGGGGAAAAAAATAATGTTGGGGGGCACTCTGGGGATATTATATATCCTGCAGGGGCTGGGATTTAAATAAAAAAAATCCCATGAAAATAAATGAAAAAAATAAATTTTAATAACCCATTTTAACAGCAATTAAAAGCGGATGCAAAATGGCTGTTAAAAAGGCCAGATATCCAGAAAATGGATGCAAAATGGTTGGAAAATGTCGATGAATCTCCCCGTTGCGCGGAGCAAAACATCTGGCGACGGGGGGAGCAGCCAATAGCAGGTTGCAATGGAGATGAGCTTCCCTAGGCTCGTCCCCGTCGTGGCCTGCTTTTGGTTTCGCCCCCCCCCCCGTTGCTGGATGTTTTGATCCGCGCAACGGGTAGAATCAGTGGCTGTCGTACGGGGATCAGGAGCGACGTGGCTGCCAGGAGCAGGGTAAGTATGATCTATATGAGGGGCATTGTGGCGCATCTGTTAGACTTTGGATAACTCCTTTAATTGCAATGACTGTGACTGTAGCTAGTCCTGTTCTCCCTAACTGTGAATGTATCAAGTCTAGACAATGCTCTGCCAGCTAAACAGCCTGGATTCCAGAATGATACATTGTAGCAAACTAGCAGAGAGGTTTGTACTGCTGCTGATTAAGGTTGAGCGAACCCAAACTGTAAAGTTCGGGTTCGTACCAAACTTTAGGATTTTTGTACCCCGGACCCGAACTCAAACTTTTCAGTAAAAGTTTGGGTTTTAGGTTCGGTGTTTGGCGAGTTAATGGCACTTTTTGAAAGGCTGCAGAGCAGCCAATCAACAAGCGTTTAACTCGTGTGCCCTTAGAAGCCATTACAGCCATGCCTACTAATGGCATGGCTGTGATTGGCCAGTGCAGCATGTGACCCAGCCTCTATATAAGCTGGAGTCACATAGCGCTGCACGTCACTCTGCTGTTACAAGTGTAGGGAGAGGATGCTGCTGTGAGGGAGAGAATAGGAAAGAAAATTTTATCAGAAGTGCTTGTTAACTCAGCGATCTACATAGATTTTGTTTTGTGGATGCAGTGCACAATCTTTTTACCCTGAAATGAGCCAAGTGACACAGAAAAATAACTTTTATCCGTCTGTTAGTTAGGTGGGCGTCGGCGGCCCTATTATGCAAGTTCAGTGCACCAGCACTGCATCTGTGCTTTTGTGACAGTCAAATACAAGCTTGAAATACTGCCATAATATTCTGGGTTTAAAAAAACACCCATTTTTGACAATACCCTACATCTGAGACCTTTGAAGCATTTTTCAGTGCGAAATACAAACTTGAAATACTGCAATAATATTTTGGGTTTAAAAAAAACACCCACTTTTGGCAATACCCTACATCTGGGGCCTTTGCAGCATTTGTCAGTGTGAAATACAAGCTTGAAATACTGCCATAATATTCTGTTATTAAAAAAACACCCATTTTGGGCAAAATACTAAATTTGCGGCCTTTGCTGCATCTGTCAGTGTGAAATACAAGCTTGAAATACTGCAATAATATTCTGGGTTTAAAAAAAACACCCATTTTAGGCAATACCATACATCTGGGGCCTTTGCTGCATTTGTCAGTGTGAAATCCAAGCTTGAAATACTGCAATAATATTCTGTTATTAAAAAAACACCCATTTTGGGCAATATACAAAATTTGCGGCCTTTGCTGCATCTGTCAGTGTGAAATACAAGCTTAAAATACTGCAATAATATGCTGGGTTTAAATAAACACCCATTTTTGGCAATACCCTACATCTGGGGGCTTTGCTGCATTTGTCAGTGTGAAATATAAGCGTTAGATACTGGTGTTATATTCTGTTATTAAAAAACCACCCATTTTGGGCAAGATACTATATTTGCGGAGAATGAAGAAAGCGTCAAATAAGGGACGTGGCCCCGGTTGTAGTGCTGCTGGTGGAGCTCCTGTTGCAGGGAGAGGACATGGTTGATCTGTGCCAGCTACATGCACAAGTGAAACACCTTCCTCAGGTGCGAGTAGGCGACAGAACCTTCAGCGTTATTTGGTCGGGCCTAATGCGGCTCTACGAATGGTGAGGTCAGAACAAGTACAGACTATAGTAGATTGGGTGGCTGACAGTGCCTCCAGTTCCTTCACATTGTCTCCCACCCAGTCTCCTGCTGAAAGATCAGAGTTGGCACCTGCAGCCTATGGCCATCAGTCTTTCACCTCACTCCCTTGCAAATCAGCCAAGCAGTCTGAGCTCCAAGTCATGCAGCAGTCTCTTCTGCTTTTTGATGTCACGGCGGGGAGTGGGGAAAACCCCCTACCATGCAATGGCAGTGGCTGCAACACCAGATAGCAGGGCACAGGGAGCTGTTCACCACCTAAAGTAACCCTGAGCTCTCCCTGGACTCCTAGCGCATGAGCCGCCTCAGATGGTAAGGGGGCTCATGCTCACGAACCTAGGACCCTACTATCCCTGTAATGCCCTAGGCCTAATGACAGGGCAGAAACCACCCATTCATCCTACACAACGGATGAAAAGTTGTCCCCAGAGGCCCAGTGGCAGACAGGAAGCAAGACCATGGGATAAACAGTACGGCAGGTAAGTTACACAGCAACATAACTATGCTATCCACACTTACCTGCCGTAGCCAAGATGGAATGTGGCTCCAGGCTGGGAAACCCACAGTCTTGTCTTCGCTAAAACCCCTTGCGGGAAAGCACGCCCCTTTCGGAGCCAAGACACCACCAGAAAACCTCCATACACCAACCACACCAATACAACATACACCAGGTGGGGGAGGAAAACAGAGACACACCGGAGGGGACACACAGCCAGGGCAAGGAAACAATATAATAAATAAGGGTGACTCACACAGACACAAAGACATACTGCTAGGGAGCAGAGCTCCTACACAGGCAGAAAACAAAATAAGAATGACCACAGGCTCCAACACACTATTATATAAAGAGGCCTGAGGTTACACCCACCACACCTAGCAGACACACCTAAATTAACCCTGTGACAACCAAAATGGGGAAAGCACCAAATAAAGGAAAGTGTACGTGCAAACAGAAAACTACACGTTGCCCCCGGCAACCAGTCTGCACGCAACAGGGTCACGGTCAAACATAAATTGGCAGTGACATTTGATGACTCTGCTAGTAGGGTTTCCCAGGGCCATCCACCTAGCCCTGCCCCAGAAGTGGAAGATATTGAGTGCACCGAGCAATGCGACGAGCACACCACGAGCTGAGCATAGCGATGCTCGAGCCGAACCGGTACTCGGCCGAGCATGCTCGCTCATCACTAGTCATCACACAGGGCACAATAGACCTTCTGCTTTACATGAAGAATGACTGTCCCTGTGTATGCAAGTGGATAAGGTGAGTATTTGTTTTTTCTTTTTCAGCATTAAAAAATGCTGCACTTCAAAAAATGGTAGTGGGCACACTGGGAGACATTACTGCTGGGGGCTACTATGGGAGACATCATTACTACTGGGCCCCATTCTGGGGAACATTTTTACTGCTTGGGGCCACTATGGGGCTACTATGGACAACCAAAACGGGGAAAGCACCAAATAAAGGAAAGTGTACGTGCAAACAGAAAACTACACGTTGCCCCCGGCAACCAGTTTGCACGCAACAGCGTCACGGTCAAACATAAATTGGCAGTGACATTTGATGACGAAACACAGGTGCCAACTGCTGTGGCTTTCTGCAGTGTGCAGACCGACAAGGAGGGCAGGGGTGAAAACTGGGTGGAAGATGATGTGGAGGACGATGAGGTCCTCGACCCCACATGGAATCAAGGTCATGTGAGTGACCTGTGTAGTTCGGAGGAAGAGGCGGTGGTCGCACAGAGCCACCAGCACAGCAGAAGAGGGAGCAGGGTGCAAAAGCGGAGCAGCCGTCCCCTAGACATTAAGCCTGCTACTGCCCAATGCAGCAAGGTACCAAGCACACCAAAGCCAGGTCCAAGGAGTTCCCTGGCATGGCAGTTCTTCAGACAATGTGCTGACGACAAGACATGAGTGGTTTGCACGCTGTGCAATCAGAGCCTGAAGCGAGGCATAAACGTTCTCAACCTGAGCACAACCTGCATGACCAGGCATCTAAGTGCAAAGCACAAGCTGCAGTACAGTAGACACCTCAAAAACCAAGAAAGGTCTCTGGCTCCTCCTGCTTCCTCTTCTGCTGCAGTCTCGGCCTCATCATCCACCTCTGGAGTGACAGTGGCTCCTGCCACCTCGCAAACAGAGCATCTGCCAGCAACACCACCACCTGGGTCACCAAGCATCTCCACAATGCCCCATGGAAGCGTTCAGTTCTCTATCTCCCAAACACTGGAGCGGAAGAGGAAGTACCACTCTATCCACCCGCGATTCCTGGCCCTGAATTCCAGCATTTCAAAATGACTGGCCTTTGAAATGTTGTTATTCTGTCTGGTGGAGACGGAGAGTTTTAAAAGCCTTATGGCAGCGGCTGTCCCACAGTACGTCGTACCCAGCCGCCACTACTTTTCCAGGCGAGCCATCCCTTCCCTGCACAACCAAGTGGGGGACAAAATCAGGTGTGCACTGCGCAACGCCATCTGTGGCAAGGTCCACCTAACTACGGATACGTGGACCAGTAAGCACGGTCAGGGACGTTATATCTCCCTAACAGCACACTGGGTAAATGCAGTGGCGGCTGGGCCTGAGGCGGATAGCAGTTTGGCGCATGTCCTTCCACCACCTAGGATTGCAGGGCGCTTCTCTTTGCCTCCTGTTGCTTCCTCCTCCTACTCCGCTTCCTCCTCCTATACCGCCTCCTCATCCGGTCAGCGTAACACCTTCACCACCAACTTCTGCACAGCCAGGGGTAAACGACAGCAGGCAGTTTTAAAATTTATCTGTTTGGGGGACAAACCTCACACCGCGCAGGAGCTGTGGACGGGCCTTGAACAACAGACCGGTGAGTGGTTGGTGCCAGTGAGCCTCAAGACCGGCCTGGTGTTGTGTGATAATGGGCGAAATCTTGTAGCAGCCTAGCCTGTTTGACACACATCCCTTGCCTGGCGCATGTGCTGAATTTGGTGGTGCAGAAATTCCTTAAAAATTATGTCAGAGCTGCTGCAGAAAGTGCTGGCCGTCTGTGCGCTCTTTCAGCATTCTCACCCTGCTGCTGCTCGCCTGTCAGCGCTGCAGCGTAACTTCGGCCTTCCAGCTCACCGCCTCATATGCAATGTGCCCACAAGGTGGAACTCCACCTTGCACATGCTGACTAGACTGTGAGAGCAGCAGCTGGCGATAGTGGAGTTTCAGCTGCAGCACGCACGGGGAGTCGCTCAGCGGAACAGCCAATGACTGGGCCTCCATGCGAGACCTGTGTTCCTTGTTGCGCTGTTTCGAGTACTCCACCAACATGGCCAGTGCTGATGACGCCTTCCTTAGCATTACTATCCCACTTCTATTCCTCATTTAAAAAATGCTTTGGGCGATAATGGAAGAGGATGTGGCACAGGAGGAGGTGGAGGAAGAGGGATCATTTTCAAGGGTTTCAGGCCAGTCAATCACAAGTGGCTCCGAGGGTGGGTTCCTGTACCCAGATAAGCCAGGTACAAAATTGTCCAGCCAGGGCACAGTTCTGGAGGATGACGAGGTGGATGATAAGGAGGAGGAGAATAGAGGAGGAGGAACCGTGTTACAGAGGACACAGACGATACACCTCCCACAGAGGACAGCTTGTCGTTGCCTCTGGGCAGCCTGGCACACATGAGCGATTACATGCTGCAGTGTTTCCGCAACGACCGCCGAGTTGCCCACATTCTAACTTGTGCTGATTACTGGGTGGCCACGCTGCTGGATCCCCGTTACAAGGACAACGTACCGTCCCTAATACCCTCACTGGAGTGTGATCGTAAGATGCGCAAGTACAAGCGCACGCTGGTAGACGCGCTGCTGGTGGCATTCCAACCGACAGCGGGGGCACAGTGGAAGCACAAGGCAAAGGCAGAGGAGGAGGAAGAGGTCGCCAACACAGCTCGGGCACCACCAGCATCTCAGAAGGCAGGGTTAGCATGGCCGAAATGTGAAAAAGCTTTGTCAGATTGCCACAACAACCAGCCAATGTGGACAAGCTCACGGTCATTAATATGAACCAGGCATGGATCCCACAGGACTTGTCCATACCTTATGCAGAATAGAAATGTATACCGGCCTTAGCCAGCCATTGTTATACTACAGCGCAATTGCTCAATGTTGTATTTTTGATATTTCCCACTCTTTTGGGGTGTACCCTAATTTAAAAAAATAAAATTTTTTTTAATTAAAAACAAAAACCAGTGTTGGCGACCTCGTCCTCTTTTACCGCCACTCCCACCTACACCTCTACGTCTACCGCCTCCTCAACCTCCTACTCCATTTGGACCTCCACCTCATACATCAAGATTATTTTTTTTAATTTGTACGTATTTTATTTTATTATATATAATTTCACTAATTTGCCTGTTACATTTTTGGGTGAAATTCAATTTTTGGCTGTGATATACCCCTGCTCTACCTATTATACAGGTAAACAAATTTCACTAATTTGTCTGTTACATTTTCGGGTGAAATTCACCAATTTTTTGCTGTGATATACCCCTGCTCTACCTAGTAGACAGGTAAATAAATTTCAATAATTTGTCTGTTACATTCTCGGGTGAAATTCACCAATTTTTGGCTGTGATATACCCCTGCTCTACCTAGTAGACAGGTAAACAAATTTCACTAATTTGTCTGTTACATTTTCGGGTGAAATTCAACAATTTTGGGCTGTGATATACCCCTGCTCTATCTAGTAGACATGTAAACAAATTTCACTAATTTGTCTGCTACATTTTCGGGTGAAATTCACCAAGTTTTGGCTGTGATATACCCCTGCTCTATCTAGTAGACAGGTAAACAAATTTTACTAATTTGTCCGCTACATTTTCGGGTGAAATTCACCAATTTTTGGATGTGATATACCCCTGCTCTACCTAATAGACAGGTAAACAAATTTCACTAATTTGTCTGTTACATTTTCGGGTGAAATTCACCAATTTTTGGCTGTGATATACCCCTGCTCTACCTAGTAGACAAGTAAATAAATTTCACAAATTTTTCTGTTACATTCTCAGGTGAAATTCACCAATTTTTGGCTGTTATATACCCCTGCTCTATCTAGTAGACAGGTAAACAAATTTCAAAAATTTGTCTGCTACATTTTCGGGTGAAATTCACCAATTTTTGGATGTGATATACCCCTGCTCTACCTAGTAGATAGGTAAATAAATTTCACTAATTTTTCTGTTACATTCTCAGGTGAAATTCACCAATTTTTGGCTGTGATATACCACTGCTCTACCTAGTAGACAGGTAAACAAATTTCACTAATTTGTCTGTTACATTTTCGGGTGAAATTCACCAATTTTTGGCTGTGATATACCCCTGCTCTACCTAGTAGACAGGTAAATAAATTTCACTAATTTGTCTGTTACATTCTCGGGTGAAATTCACCAATTTTTGGCTGTGATATACCCCTGCTCTACCTAGTAGACAGGTAAATAAATTTCACTAATTTTTCTGTTACATTCTCAGGTGAAATTCATCAATTTTTGGCTGTGATATACCCCTGCTCTACCTACTAGATAGGGAAATACATTTCACTAATTTGTCTGTTACATTGTCGGGTGAAAATCCCACATTTTTGGCTGTGATATACCCCTGCTCTACATAGTGGAAAGGGAAATACATTTCACTAATTTGTCTGTTACAGTGTTAGGTGGCATTCAGCAATTTTTGGCTGTGATATATCCCTGCTCTACATAGTGGATAAGAAAATACTTTTCACTAATTCGTCTGTTACATTTTTGGGTGACAAATGCTCATCTTTTGCGCTAGAAAGTACATTTGCTGCCTACACTGCCTTTAGGACAGTACGAATTAGGTGAGGCCAGAACAAGTACAGACTATAGTAGATTGGGGGGCTGACAGTGCCTTCAGTTCATTCGCATTGTCTACCACCCAGTCCCCTGCTGAAAGATCAGAGTTGGCACCTACAGCCCATGGCCATCTGTCTTTCAACTCACCCCCTTACAAATCAGGCAAGCAGTCTGAGCCCCAAGTCATGCAGCAGTCTGTTATGCTTTTTGATGACTCTGCTGGCAGGGTTTCTGTGGGCCCTACACATAGCCCTGCACCAGAAGTGGAAGAGATTAAGTGCATTGATACCCAACCACTTATGTTTCAGGATGAGGACATTGGAAGACCACCGCAGCACGTCTCTGATGATGACAAAACACAGATGCCAACTGCTGCGGATTTATGCAGTATGCAGACCGACAAGGAGGGCAGGGGTAAAGAGTGGGTGGAAGATGATGTGGAGGATGATGAGATACTAGACCCCACATGTAATCAAGGTCATGCGAGTGACCTGTCTAGTTCGGAGGAAGAAGCGGTGGTCGTACAGAAGCACCAGCACAGCCAAAGAGGGAGCAAGGTACAAAAGTGTCTGTTACTTTCTTGGGTGACATTTTACCATTTTTGCGTGAATAAACCCCTGCTCTGCATAGGTGACAGGTAAACAAATTTCACTAATTTGTCTGTTACATTTTCGGGTGAAATTCACCAATTTTTGGCTGTGATATACCCCTGCTCTACCTAGTAGACAGGTAAACAAATTTCACTAATTTGTCTGTTACATTTTCGGGTGAAATTCACCAATTTTTGGCTGTGATATACCCCTGCTCTATCTAGTAGACAGGTAAACAAATTTCACTAATTTGTCTGCTACATTTTCGGGTGAAATTCACCAATTTTTGGATGTGATATACCCCTGCTCTACCTTGTAGACAGGTAAATAAATTTCACTAATTTGTCTGTTACATTCTCGGGTGAAATTCACCAATTTTTGGCTGTGATATACCCCTGCTCTACCTAGTAGACAGGTAAATAAATTTCACAAATTTTTATGTAACATTTTCGGGTGAAATTCACCAATTTTTGGCAGTGATATACCCCTGCTCTACCTAGTAGATAGGGAAATTCATTTAACTAATTTGTCTGTTACATTGTCGGGTGAAAATCCCACATTTTTGGCTGCGATATACCCCTGCTCTACATAGTGGAAAGGGAAATACATTTGACTAATTTGTCTGTTACATTGTTGGGTGACATTCAACAATTTTTGGCTGTGATATATCCCTGCTCTACATAGTGGATAAGAAAATACATTTCACTAATTCGTCTGTTACATTTTTTGGTGACAAATGCTCATCTTTTGCGCTAGAAAGTACATTTGCTGCCTACACTGCATTTAGGACAGTACGAATTAGGTGAGGCCAGAACAAGTACAGACTGCAGATTTGCTGCAGATTTGCTGTAGATTTATGCAGTATGCGGACCGACAAGGAGGGCAGATGTAAAGAGTGGGTGGAAGATGATGTGGAGGATGATGAGATACTAGACCCCACATGGAATCAAGGTCATGCGACTGACCTGTCTAGTTTGGAGGAAGAGGCGGGGGTCGTACAGAGGCACCAGCACAGCAAAAGAGGGAGCAGGGTACAAAAGCGTCTGTTACATTCTTGACATTTTTGCCGTGAATAAACCTCTGCTCTACATAGGTGACAAGGACATAAATAAAAAAAAATCGTCTGTTACATTGTCAGGTGACATTTTACCAATTTTGCCGTATACAAATCCCTGCTCTGCATAGGTGACAGGGACCTAATGTTTGTAAAATCGTGTGTTCAATTGGTGGGTGACATGAACACAGTTTTGCCGTGAATAAACTCCTGCTCTGCATAGTTGACAGGGACCGAAATTTTTAAAAATTGTCTGTTCCATTGGTGGATGACATTAACCAATTTTTGCAGATGAAAAACACCTGCTCTGCAATAGGTGTCAGGGAATTAAATTTCAAAAATTCGTCTTTAATTGACGCGCGCCCCCTCCTTTCATTCGATGCTTCAACTTTAACAACTTGTCCCACATCTCTGCTCGATCACATTGGAGCCATTGACCTCCCTTGGATGTGGTATCTCTTTCTCACGCTCCCTCTCCGGCGTGGAACCCTGATTCGCCTCTAACCGTGATCAACATGGTAGGTGCAGAAAAGAACATCGAAAGTTGATAGAGAAGATATCCAAATGGATCGTGGATGTCACGGGGACGTCCGATCAGGCAAAAGTTATCTAGAGTCATCAAAGCGGCAGCAGGGCCGCTTCTGTCTAAAGTTTCCAAATACCCAAGTGACATTCCCTATAACTTTTTATAAATCATTCCAATAACAGGGCATCTTTAGAGTCCTGTATTGTTATTTATCGTCACTACCTCCCCGAGTCAGGAGTGGGTAATTGCCGCGCGCCCCCTCCTTAACTTGGAAGTTTCTGCTTCAATACTTTGTCCCACATTTCCGCTCGATTACATTTAATTTCGATCCAATGTGATCGAGGGAGCCTGTGGTATCCCTTTCTCAGGCTCCCTCTCCGGCCTGGAACCCTGATTCCCCGTTACCCGTGATCACCATGGGAGGCGCATAAAAGAACATTGAAAGTTGATAGAGAAGATATCCAATTGGATCGTGGACATTACGGGGACGTGCGACATGGTGGAGCAGTATGTGTGCACACGCCTACACGTACTGACTGATGGGTCTGCCCCCTTCAACTTCTGGGTCTCCAAATTGCCTGGGCATGGCCTGAGCTTGCCCTTTACGCCTTGGAGGTACTGGCCTGCCCTGCAGCCAGTGTATTGTCGGAACGTTTGTTTAGCACGGCTGGAGGGGGTTATCACAGGTCATATTTCCCAATGTTTTGGGGTGTACCCTAATTTAAACAAACAAAAAAATAAATAAATAAAAATAAATAAAACCAAAAAGCAGTGTAGGCTACCTCCTCCTCCTCCACCGCCGCTTTCACCTACACCGCCACATCCTCCGCCTCCTCACCCTCCTACTCCATATGGACCTCGTCCTCCAAGATGAAGATTATTATTTTTTATTTTTATGTATTTTATGTTATTTTAAGTCATTTCCCTATCCAGATTTGTTTGCAGAGCATTTGCCATGCTCTTAACCAAATTGTGCTGCCATTTCCAGCCCTCTTGCCCTTTCCATGACTTTTTTAGAGCCATTTTAGTGCTCCAAAGTTCGGGTTCCCATGAGCGAGCACCAAAGTGTTCGGGTGTTCGGTCCGAACACATCGCGATATTCGTGCGCTCGGCCGAGCACCGGAGTATAATGGAAGTCAATGGGAGGCGACCAGGCACCCCCTGCTCGGATGAGGGGAGGGTGTTTGGTTCATAGGAAAAGGTCTGAAAGTGATGGAAACACCTCTGAAATCGATCAGGAACAGCAGGTGGACCATGTCTGGATGCATCTTGGACACCAATGTCGCTGCTGAGAACCAAGTTGTCCGAGTTGTACGCCACTTTTACAGAATGACAAAAAACGGCCAAAACCCCGCCCCCACAAAAAAAAATCATTTTTAGAGGAAAAATTGTTAGGAAACATTCTTTCCTGTAGATTCAATTGTATAAACAGTGTAAGTGCTGCCAAAAAGTACAAGGAAGAAGAGATACAGCCTGAATATCACATAAAGGAGGGCCTCATTCACATGGTGCTACAATTTTTCAGGTAATGGGACTCCTACACTCATAAAGCCTATGCACTAAGTGAAAGGGCTGCCAAAAATTACAAGGAACTGGCACTACAATGCACCCTTTATTACACATAAAGGAGGGCATCATACACACCCTTTAAAAATTATCATTGATGGCCTGCTGGTGACCCTTAAAAACATTAGGAGCAAGGGCCTGCTGATCTAAACACCTAAGAAGTTAATTGACAGGCTACCAAGAAAGAATGACCAATTTATAATCGTAATGTTCCTTTGGGTTCAAGAGAACGTCACATAGTAGAGTTAGCGCAGGGAATGGCGGTCAGCACAGGCTACCAAGAAAGAATTAACAATTTCTAATTTTAATGTTCCTTTGGGTTCCAGAGAGCGTCACATAGCAGAGTTAGCGCAGGGAATGGCGGTCAGCATTTGTTGCCTCTTTACATTATGGAACTGCACCACAATTACAAGCTGCTATCTGACTATTTTGGAATTCTATTGTATACCCCAAAAAAAGATCTAGGGAAAGTGGCACATACAATGAAAAAAAGGAATACGAGTGACCTGTCTAGTTCGGAGGAAGAAGCGGTGGTCGTACAGAAGCACCAGCACAGCCAAAGAGGGAGCAAGGTACAAAAGTGTCTGTTACTTTCTTGGGTGACATTTTACCATTTTTGCGTGAATAAACCCCTGCTCTGCATAGGTGACAGGTAAACAAATTTCACTAATTTGTCTGTTACATTTTCGGGTGAAATTCACCAATTTTTGGCTGTGATATACCCCTGCTCTATCTAGTAGACAGGTAAACAAATTTCACTAATTTGTCTGCTACATTTTCGGGTGAAATTCACCAATTTTTGGATGTGATATACCCCTGCTCTACCTTGTAGACAGGTAAATAAATTTCACTAATTTGTCTGTTACATTCTCGGGTGAAATTCACCAATTTTTGGCTGTGATATACCCCTGCTCTACCTAGTAGACAGGTAAATAAATTTCACAAATTTTTATGTAACATTTTCGGGTGAAATTCACCAATTTTTGGCAGTGATATACCCCTGCTCTACCTAGTAGATAGGGAAATTCATTTAACTAATTTGTCTGTTACATTGTCGGGTGAAAATCCCACATTTTTGGCTGCGATATACCCCTGCTCTACATAGTGGAAAGGGAAATACATTTGACTAATTTGTCTGTTACATTGTTGGGTGACATTCACCAATTTTTGGCTGTGATATATCCCTGCTCTACATAGTGGATAAGAAAATACATTTCACTAATTCGTCTGTTACATTTTTTGGTGACAAATGCTCATCTTTTGCGCTAGAAAGTACATTTGCTGCCTACACTGCATTTAGGACATTACGAATTAGGTGAGGCCAGAACAAGTACAGACTGCAGATTTGCTGCAGATTTGCTGTAGATTTATGCAGTATGCGGACCGACAAGGAGGGCAGATGTAAAGAGTGGGTGGAAGATGATGTGGAGGATGATGAGATACTAGACCCCACATGGAATCAAGGTCATGCGACTGACCTGTCTAGTTTGGAGGAAGAGGCGGGGGTCGTACAGAGGCACCAGCACAGCCAAAGAGGGAGCATGGTACAAAAGCGTCTGTTACATTCTTGACATTTTTGCCGTGAATAAACCTCTGCTCTACATAGGTGACAAGGACATAAATAAAAAAAAATCGTCTGTTACATTGTCAGGTGACATTTTACCAATTTTGCCGTATACAAATCCCTGCTCTGCATAGGTGACAGGGACCTAATGTTTGTAAAATCGTGTGTTCAATTGGTGGGTGACATGAACACAGTTTTGCCGTGAATAAACTCCTGCTCTGCATAGTTGACAGGGACCGAAATTTTTAAAAATTGTCTGTTCCATTGGTGGATGACATTAACCAATTTTTGCAGATGAAAAACACCTGCTCTGCAATAGGTGTCAGGGAATTAAATTTCAAAAATTCGTCTTTAATTGACGCGCGCCCCCTCCTTTCATTCGATGCTTCAACTTTAACAACTTGTCCCACATCTCTGCTCGATCACATTGGAGCCATTGACCTCCCTTGGATGTGGTATCTCTTTCTCACGCTCCCTCTCCGGCGTGGAACCCTGATTCGCCTCTAACCGTGATCAACATGGTAGGTGCAGAAAAGAACATCGAAAGTTGATAGAGAAGATATCCAAATGGATCGTGGATGTCACGGGGACGTCCGATCAGGCAAAAGTTATCTAGAGTCATCAAAGCGGCAGCAGGGCCGCTTCTGTCTAAAGTTTCCAAATACCCAAGTGACATTCCCTATAACTTTTTATAAATCATTCCAATAACAGGGCATCTTTAGAGTCCTGTATTGTTATTTATCGTCACTACCTCCCCGAGTCAGGAGTGGGTAATTGCCGCGCGCCCCCTCCTTAACTTGGAAGTTTCTGCTTCAATACTTTGTCCCACATTTCCGCTCGATTACATTTAATTTCGATCCAATGTGATCGAGGGAGCCTGTGGTATCCCTTTCTCAGGCTCCCTCTCCGGCCTGGAACCCTGATTCCCCGTTACCCGTGATCACCATGGGAGGCGCATAAAAGAACATTGAAAGTTGATAGAGAAGATATCCAATTGGATCGTGGACATTACGGGGACGTGCGACATGGTGGAGCAGTATGTGTGCACACGCCTACACGTACTGACTGATGGGTCTGCCCCCTTCAACTTCTGGGTCTCCAAATTGCCTGGGCATGGCCTGAGCTTGCCCTTTACGCCTTGGAGGTACTGGCCTGCCCTGCAGCCAGTGTATTGTATTGAACGTTTGTTTAGCACGGCTGGAGGGGGTTATCACAGGTCATATTTCCCAATGTTTTGGGGTGTACCCTAATTTAAACAAACAAAAAAATAAATAAATAAAAATAAATAAAACCAAAAAGCAGTGTAGGCTACCTCCTCCTCCTCCACCGCCGCTTCCACCTACACCGCCACATCCTCCGCCTCCTCACCCTCCTACTCCATATGGACCTCGTCCTCCAAGATGAAGATTATTATTTTTTATTTTTATGTATTTTATGTTATTTTAAGTCATTTCCCTATCCAGATTTGTTTGCAGAGCATTTGCCATGCTCTTAACCAAATTGTGCTGCCATTTCCAGCCCTCTTGCCCTTTCCATGACTTTTTTAGAGCCATTTTAGTGATCCAAAGTTCGGGTTCCCATGAGCGAGCACCAAAGTGTTCGGGTGTTCGGTCCGAACACATCGCGATATTCGTGCGCTCGGCCGAGCACCGGAGTATAATGGAAGTCAATGGGAGGCGACCAGGCACCCCCTGCTCGGATGAGGGGAGGGTGTCTGGTTCATAGGAAAAGGTCTGAAAGTGATGGAAACACCTCTGAAATCGATCAGGAACAGCAGGAGGACCATGTCTGGATGCATCTTGGACACCAATGTCGCTGCTGAGAACCAAGTTGTCCGAGTTGTACGCCACTTTTACAGAATGACAAAAAACGGCCAAAACCCCGCCCCCACAAAAAAAAATCATTTTTAGAGGAAAAATTGTTAGGAAACATTCTTTCCTGTAGATTCAATTGTATAAACAGTGTAAGTGCTGCCAAAAAGTACAAGGAAGAAGAGATACAGCCTGAATATCACATAAAGGAGGGCCTCATTCACATGGTGCTACAATTTTTCAGGTAATGGGACTCCTACACTCATAAAGCCTATGCACTAAGTGAAAGGGCTGCCAAAAATTACAAGGAACTGGCACTACAATGCACCCTTTATTACACATAAAGGAGGGCATCATACACACCCTTTAAAAATTATCATTGATGGCCTGCTGGTGACCCTTAAAAACATTAGGAGCAAGGGCCTGCTGATCTAAACACCTAAGAAGTTAATTGACAGGCTACCAAGAAAGAATGACCAATTTATAATCGTAATGTTCCTTTGGGTTCAAGAGAACGTCACATAGTAGAGTTAGCGCAGGGAATGGCGGTCAGCACAGGCTACCAAGAAAGAATTAACAATTTCTAATTTTAATGTTCCTTTGGGTTCCAGAGAGCGTCACATAGCAGAGTTAGCGCAGGGAATGGCGGTCAGCATTTGTTGCCTCTTTACATTATGGAACTGCACCACAATTACAAGCTGCTATCTGACTATCTTGGAATTCTATTGTATACCCCAAAAAAAGATCTAGGGAAAGTGGCACATACAATGAAAAAAAGGAATACAATTGTAATTCCTCCAGACCCCAAATATGAAAGGGTCTAATATATCCTGAAAAAGAGATGAGAAAATGGAGTCAAGCCTGACATATTTTTAAAAAGAACATTGACATTTTTACCCCTGTGCCACTATATAAAAACCAGAATCCTGTAAAAAACACATGCGTGAAAGATTCACCACTGAAGGAAACCAAATTATGTTTCCTTCCAAGTCTGAAACATAGAAAATAATATACCATGTCAGCTGACCCCCAAAAAAATTGTAGGTGAGGGCCTACAGCTGAAGAGACCTTATGAAACATTGGAGGTGAGGGCCTACAGCTGAGCAGACCATATAAAACATTGGAGGTGAGGGCCTACAGCTGAGCAGACCGTATAAAACATTGGAGGTGAGGGCCTACAGCTAAGCAGACCGTATGAAACATTTGAGGTGAGGGCCTACAGGTGAGCAGACCGTATGAAACATTGGAGTGAGGGCCTACAGCTGAGCAGACCGTATGAAACATTGGAGGTGAGGGCCTTCAGCTGAGCAGACCGTATGAAACATTGGAGGTAAGGGCCTACAGCTGAGCAGACCGTATGAAACATTGGAGGTGAGGGCCTACAGGTGAGCGAACCCCATAAATCATTGGAGATGAGGGCCTTCAGCTGAGCAGACCGTATGAAACATTGGAGGTAAGGGCCTACAGCTGAGCAGACCGTAAGAAACAATAGAGGTGAGGGCCTACAGCTGAGTAGACCGTATGAAACATTGGAGGTGAGGGCCTACAGCTAAACAGACCAGATGAAACATAGGAGTGAGGGCGTACAACTAAGCAGACCATATGAAACATTGGAGTGAGGGCCTACAGCTGAGCTGACCGTATGAAACATTGGAGGTGAGGGCCTACAGGTGAGCGAACCTCATAAATCATTGGAGATGAGGGCCTACAGCTGAGCAGACCATATGAAACATTGGAGTGAGGGCCTACAGCTGAGAAGACCATATGAAACATTGGAGGTGAGGGCCTACAGCTGAGCAGACCGCATGAAACATTAAAGTGAGGGCCTACAGCTGAGCAGACCGTATGAAACATTGGAGGTGAGGGCCTACAGGTGAGCGTACCCCATAAAACATTGGAGGTGAGGGCCTACAGGTGAGCAGACCATATGAAACATTGAAATGAGGGCCTACAGCTGAGCATATCGTATGAAACATTGGAGTGAGGGCATACAGGTAAGCAGACCGTATGAAACATTGGTGGTGAGGGCCTACAGCTGAGCAGACCGTATGAAACATTGGAGTGAGGGCCTACAGCTGAGCAGACCGTATTAAACATTGGAGTGAGGGCCTACAGCTGAGTAGACCGTATGAAACATTGGAGGTGAGGGCCTACAGGTTAACATACTGTAGGAAACATTGGAGTGAGGGCCTACAGGTGAGCAGACCGTATGAAATATTGGAGTGAGGGCCTACAGCTGAGAATACTGTATGAAACATTGGAATGAGGGCCTACAGCTAAGCAGACCGTATGAAACATTGGAGGTGAGGGCCTACAGCTGAGCAGACTGTAAGAAACATTAGAGGTGAGGGCATACAGCTGAGTAGACCGTATGAAACAATGGATTGAGGGCCTACAGCTGAGCAGACCATATGAAACATTGAAGTGAGGGCCCACAGCTGAGCAGACCGTAAGAAACATTTGAGGTGAGGGCCTACAGGTGAGCCAACCCCATAAAACATTGAAGGTGAGGGCCTACAGCTGAGCAGACCGTATGAAACATTGGAGTGAGGGTCTACAGCTGAGCATACCGTATGAAACATTGGAGGTGAGGGCCTACAGGTGAGCGAACCTAATAAAACATTGGAGGTGAGGGCCTACAGGTGAGCGAACCACATAAAACATTGGCGGTGCGGGCCTACAGTTGAGCAGACCGCATGAAACATTGGAGTGAGGGCCTACAGCTGAGCATACCGTATGAAACATTGGAGTGAGGGCCTACAGCTGAGTAGACCGTATGAAACATTGAAGGTGAGGGCAAACAGGTGAGCGAACCCCATAAAACATTGGAGGTAAGGGCCTACAGCTGAGCAGACCGTATGAAACATTGGAGTGAGGGCCTACAGCTGAGCAGACCGTATGAAACATTAGAGTGAGGGCCTACAGCTGAGCAGACCGTATGAAACATTGGAGGTGAGGGCCTACAGCTGAGCAGACCATATGAAACATTGGAGTGAGGGCCTACAGCTGAGAAGACCATATGAAACATTGGAGGTGAGGGCCTACAGCTGAGCAGACCGCATGAAACATTAAAGTGAGGGCCTACAGCTGAGCAGACCGTATGAAACATTGGAGGTGAGGGCCTACAGGTGAGCTTACCCCATAAAACATTGGAGGTGAGGGCCTACAGGTGAGCAGACATTATGAAACATTGAAATGAGGGCCTACAGCTGAGCATACCGTATGAAACATTGGAGTGAGGGCATACAGGTAAGCAGACCGTATGAAACATTGGAGGTGAGGGCCTACAGCTGAGCAGACCGTATTAAACATTGGAGTGAGGGCCTACAGCTGAGAATACTGTATGAAACATTGGAATGAGGGCCTACAGCTAAGCAGACTGTATGAAACATTGGAGGTGAGGGCCTACAGCTGAGCAGACTGTAAGAAACTTTAGAGGTGAGGGCATACAGCTGAGCAGACCGTATGAAACAATGGATTGAGGGCCTACAGCTGAGCAGACCGTATGAAACATTAGAGTGAGGGCCTACAGCTGAGCAGACCGTATGAAACATTGGAGGTGAGGGCCTACAGCTGAGCAGACCATATGAAACATTGGAGTGAGGGCCTACAGCTGAGAAGACCATATGAAACATTGGAGGTGAGGGCCTACAGCTGAGCAGACCGCATGAAACATTAAAGTGAGGGCCTACAGCTGAGCAGACCGTATGAAACATTGGAGGTGAGGTCCTACAGGTGAGCGTACCCCATAAAACATTGGAGGTGAGGGCCTACAGGTGAGCAGACCATATGAAACATTGAAATGAGGGCCTACAGCTGAGCATACCGTATGAAACATTGGAGTGAGGGCATACAGGTAAGCAGACCGTATGAAACATTGGAGGTGAGGGCCTACAGCTGAGCAGACCGTATTAAACATTGGAGTGAGGGCCTACAGCTGAGTAGACCGTATGAAACATTGGAGGTGAGGGCCTACAGGTTAACATACTGTAGGAAACATTGGAGTGAAGGCCTACAGGTGAGCAGACCGTATGAAATATTGGAGTGAGGGCCTACAGCTGAGAATACTGTATGAAACATTGGAATGAGGGCCTACAGCTAAGCAGACCGTATGAAACATTGGAGGTGAGGGCCTACAGCTGAGCAGACTGTAAGAAACTTTAGAGGTGAGGGCATACAGCTGAGCAGACCGTATGAAACAATGGATTGAGGGCCTACAGCTGAGCAGACCATATGAAACATTGAAGTGAGGGCCCACAGCTGAGCAGACCGTAAGAAACATTTGAGGTGAGGGCCTACAGGTGAGCCAACCCCATAAAACATTGAAGGTGAGGGCCTACAGCTGAGCAGACCGTATGAAACATTGGAGTGAGGGTCTACAGCTGAGCATACCGTATGAAACATTGGAGGTGAGGGCCTTCAGGTGAGCAAACCCCATAAAACATTGGAGGTGAGGGCCTACAGGTGAGCGAACCCCATAAAACATTGGCGGTGCGGGCCTACAGTTGAGTAGACCATATGAAACATTGGAGTGAGGGCCTACAGCTGAGCATACCGTATGAAACATTGGAGTGAGGGCCTACAGCTGAGTAGACCGTATGAAACATTGAAGGTGAGGGCAAACAGGTGAGCGAACCCCATAAAACATTGGAGGTAAGGGCCTACAGCTGAGCAGACCGTATGAAACATTGGAGGTGAGGGCCTACAGCTGAGCAGACCGTATGAAACATTGGAGGTAAGGGCCTACAGCTGAGCAGATCATAAGAAACAATGGAGGTGAGGGCCTACAGCTGAGTAGACCGTATGAAACATTAGAGGTGAGGGCCTACAGCTAAACAGACCAGATGAAACATTGGAGTGAGGGCCTACAGCTGAGCAGACCGTATGAAACATTGTACTGAGGGCATATACAGTATACTGTATGGTACAGGAGGAGGAGGAGGATGAGTAAACAAGATTCAAACATATACCCTTTTTTGGAGGTGAAAAGGGTGCATCTGAATTTTGTGGATTGAGTACATTGTAAAGCATACATTTCAATTGCGTGTTTGTTCCTAATTAGCTCATCGTTCCTCTGGTGGTGTGAAGAAGTCAGGGGCAATCCAGGCCTTGTTAATTTTTATCTGAGTAAACCTGTCAGCATTGCCAGTGGACAAGCGGATACACTTATCTGTTATGATGCCACCAGCAGCACTAAATACAAGCTCAGACAAAACGCTGGCAGCAGGGCAGGCCAACACCTCCAAGGCTTAGAGCGCAAGTTCGTGCCACGTGTCCAGCTTGGACACCCAGTAGTTGTAAGGCACTGAGGGATCATTTAGGATGCTGACACGGTCTGCTATGTATTCCTTCACCATTTTCCAAAACTTTTCCCTCCTTGTACCACTAGGCCGTGCTTCAGGGTGAGGTTGCTGGCGGGGTGTCATGAAAGTGTCCCATGCCTTTGAAAGTGTTGCCCTGCCTTTGTTGGAACTGCTGTATGTTCCTATTGTCTCCCTTCCCCAGTTCCTAAGGAAGTACGGACTCTGCCGCCAGCGTTGTCAGATGGAAAATTCCGGAGCAATCTCTCAACAAGTACCTTCTGGTATTGCACCATTTTACTCGTCCTCTCCACCACAGGAATGAGAGATGAGAAGTTTTCTTTGTAGCGTGTGTCGAGATGGGTGAACACCCAGTAATCCGTGTTATCTAAAATGCGTATAACGCGAGGGTCGCGGGTAAGGCAGCCTAACATTAATTCAGCCATGTGTGCCAGAGTGCCAACAGGCAACATGTCGACATCAGGATGACTCTCCATCTCCTCTTCCTCCTCCTCCTCCTCCTCCTCCTCCTCTTCACGGTCCAATTCGTGCTGAAAAGACGAAATGTGGGTGGTCTGGGTATCACCCTGTGAGATGTCCTCCCCCAGTTCCTCGTCTGCCACATTCAGAGCGTCGTCCTTAATTGTGAGCAGCGATCATTTGAGTAAACACAGCAGTGGGATGGTTACGCTGATAATAGCGTTATTGCCACTAACCAGTTGTGTGGATTCATCAAAGTTTTTTAAAACCTCACACAGGTCTGACATCAATGCCCACTCCTCGCTTGTGAATAGTGGCAGTTGACTTGAAAGGCGACGACCATGTTGCAGCTGGTATTCCACAACTGCCCTCTGCTGCTCACAAAGCCTGGCCAACATATCGAACGTACAGTTCCAGCGCGTGCTCACGTCGCACAACAGTCAGTGAGCTGGAAGCTGCAAGCGCTGCTGCAGCGTTGACAGGCTGGCTGAAGCTGTGGACGACTTGCGGAAATGGGCACACACGCGGTGCGCCTTCACTAGTAGCTCTGGCAAATTGGGGTATGTTTTGATAAAACGTTGAACCACTAAGTTTAAGACGTGGGCTAGGCATGGGATGTGTGTCAGGTTGCCGAGCTCCAAACCCGCCACCAAGTTACTGCCATTGTCAGACACAACCATACCTGGTTGTAGGTTGAGTGGAGAGAGCCACAGCTTGGTCTGGTCCCTTCCCTTATACCCTGCCAAAGCTCTGCGGCGGTGTGCTGTTTGTCCCCTAAGCAGATCAGATTCAGCACGGCCTGTTGACGCTTACCGACAGCAGTGATACACTACTTCCAGCTAGCGACTGATGGCTGATGGCTGCTGGAGGTGGAAGTGGAGGAGGATGAGGCAGAAGAGGAGGAGAAGTGGGGGTTGAAGCCAGTAACATAGCTGCTTGCGGAGACCCTAATGGACATAGGGCCTGCAATCCTGGGCGTGGGTAGCACCTGTGCCATCCCAGGGTACAACTCACTCCCGGCCTCCACCACATTCACCCAGTGTGCGGTCAGGGAAATGTAGCATCCCTGGCCACCAGCACTTGTCCATGTGTCCGTGGTTAAGTGGACCTTCCCAGTAACTGCGTTGGTCAGGGCATGGGTGATGTTCTGGGACACATGCTGGTGTAAGGCGGGCACGGCACACCGTGAAAAATAGTGGCGGCTGGGGACTGAGTACCGAGGGACCGCGGCCGACATCAGGCTGCCGAAGGCCTCAGTGTCCACAAGCCTATATGGCAACATTTCAAGGGCCAGTAATTTTGAAAGTTGGCAATTAAGTGCTATGGCCTGTGGGTGGGTGGGTATTTGCACTTGCATTTAAATGACTGTGGTATGGACATTTGGACGCTGCACTGGGACAGGGAAGTGGATGTTGTTGCTGCTGGTACATTCAAAGGTACAGGTGCAGGGCGAGAGGCATCCAGGCCTGATTCTTGGACAGGGGATTGGACAGCACGTAACACAGGGGAAGAGGAGGCAGTGGTGTGACCTGCAGACCCAGATTGTGGACCCAGGTGTTCGGCCCACTTAGTAGGGTGCTTGGATGCCATGTGGCGGATCATGCTTGTGGTGGTGAGGTTGCTAGTGTTCATGCCTCGGCTCATTTTGGTACCGCATAGGTTGCAAACTACCACTCTTTTGTCCTCTGCATTTTCCTCAAAAAAGCGCCATACTGTAGAACACCTATCCCTTGCAAAGGTTGATTTACGCATGGGGGTGATCGGTGTAACGGTTGCGGGCCTGTTTGGTGTGGGTCGACTTCTCCCTTTTGCAACCCCACTGCCTCTTCCAGCATGTTGCGGTGCTGCGGAAACCTCCCCCTCTGTACTGCTGTCCTCGCTCGGCTTTTCACCTTCCCATGTTGGGTCAATGACCTCATCGTCCAACACCTCCTCTTCCACTTCCTCCTTGTGATCATCCTCATGTCTTGACCTAACCACAACGTCAGTGATTGACAACTGTGTCTCATCGTCATCCACCTCGTGAACTGATGATTGACGTTCACCACCGTCATCTTCTTGAGACTGTGAAGGCTCAAGAGGTTGGGAATCAGGGCACAATATCTCAGGTCCCTCTTCAAGCATGCTGGCTGCGAGGGCCATATCTAATAGTGGAGCTGAAATGAGCTCCTGGGAATATCCGAGTGTGGGATCACTCATTTGGCAGGCCTTTCCACGGTGGGAGGAAGAACGATCTGATCGAGGAGTTGGCTGACTAGATTCTTGGCTATAGAGACTGGACTTGGTGGAAGAGAGAGTGGCGCTTAGCCAAATGGAAGCATTATCGTCAGCAAGCCAACCGACCAACTGTTCGCACTGGTCTGACTTGGACAGTGTTGTCGTGCGCCGCCTAGCTAAGTCAGACATGATGCTGGGTACGGTTTTATTGATTTATTTTTTGGTGCACTGGCAGCAGGCACAGTTTCATTGTGCCCAGTGCCACGACCTCTGCCTGAACCATCAGCATAACGCCCACTTCCCCATCCCTTAGTGCTGGCCTTCTTCATATTTATGAATTTTTTACTGGTTGTGACGCAGTTTTTTTTACTGTCCACAAAAGACAGTTTTCAGATACAGGGCAGTATATGACACAGAACAGCACAGATTTTGGACAGTATTTTAGCCACAGATTATTGTAATCTGCAGTACAGACACTGTTTTATGATGTTGCTTATATTTATGACTATATTATTCCCAATATATGGGATTGAAGCACTCAGATGGTATAGAAATGCAATGCGCTGTGATAAACGGTTTCTACCGCAGAAAACAAAACTGTGTGCAGATTCAGTGAAATTTGTATTTATATTGATTTTCACTTTTTCCCAATATATGGGATTGAAGCACTCAGATGGTATAGAAATGCAATGCGCTGTGATAAACGGTTTCTGCCGCAGACAATAAAACTGGGTGCTGTTATCACTGATATTCTTCCTATCTATGCCCCTGATACTCAGACGGTATTGCACAGATGTCTGAAGTCACTGCAGACACCTTCTATTAAGATAGCCAATGAAGCGATTTTTTTTGTAAATTAAAACAAAAAAAAAGTGCAAATCTGCCAACACACACAGTAGTCCTTAAAAGGACTTTTGGGTCTTTGAAACTTCTTAAAAAAGAAAGTAAATTGCGATCCCAGTCTCTCTACACTGTCTGTCCCTTCCTAACAGCAGCTCTCCCTGACTCGCAATGAGCCGAACCAGCGTGACTGGGTGCTATATAGCATCCGATGACGTGTTCCGGCCAGCCAATCACTATAATGCCAGTAGAAAACATGGCTAATGGCAATACAGTGATGGCAATACTTACCAGCATGTTTATTGGCTGCTTAGAAGGCGCCAAACGTGCGGGGAGGAGACTTGAGCATGGCGCTCGAGCACATGTGGTACTAGGCCGAGCGCTCCGATCTGCCGAGCGCTCCGATCTGCCAAGCATAGCGATGATCGAGCCGAACTGATACTTGGCCGAGCATGCTCGCTCATCACTAGTAATGAATCATTCTGATATAGATGGAAAAATATAGATTTAACCCATAAGTGATCTGCGGTCATCATAACAGGGTTGTTTTTGAATCATGGACTATTTCAAAATTTGACTTAAAGGGGTTATCTCATGAGTAATGTAAAAAATGAAAATCAGACATCCTATAGGACATGACAATACCATTCTAACAAAGCTAGAACCAGACCTGTACCTCACATGGATCCAGATATCTTCCCATAGATTTATATTAAGCTGACAGCTCAAGGGGAGTGTCTTTTCTGCTGCAGCTCAGGAGGCGTGTCCATGCTCTCCCTATCACAGCTCAGGAGGCGTGTCCATGATCTCCCTATCACAGCTCAGGAGGCGTGTCCATGCTCTCCCTATCACAGCTCAGGAAGCAGTTGAAAGATGAAACTGAGCATGTGCGGCCATGTCAGTGAGCAGGTCAAAGAAATAAGAAATTAAGTGTCACTATACAGATACATTTTATTGAATAACTCAGTAGCTATACAAAATTTTTAATTACATGCAATTATAAAACTACTCAGATCCAGGTGCTGGTTTGAAAACTGTAGAATATTTTTCGTGTGACAACCCATTTAAGTACATAATTGTTGATTAGAGAGTAATTATAGTGAACCTGAGAGTAAAGTGTTCCTCTGTCCCTTCAGCAAGGAGCTCACTTGAAATAGTTTGATTAAAAAAAAAACTATATAGACATGGACTTTAACAGAAAGAAGAAACTATCATCTATTGTCTGTTTCCACTTGTACTGGATACATTTGGAAAACTACATTTCCATTCTCCTATTCTTGATTGGAAGGTTTCATATAGTTTACTATGACTCAGTGAAATGACAGCCCCACCACCCCAGCATTTACCTCATTGATCTACTAATTCTATGTTTTGTCTGGTTTCTCTGTCTATTCTTTAAAATAAGGAATCAATCACATTCTGAAGAACCTTGGACATCTGACTCCTGAGTTTGGCTGTTCTGTAGATCAGGTAGGAGGAATGTATAGTCGGAAGAAATCCTATGATAATATAAAGCCATGGAAGGCTCGCCCGGTATAGACAGAAAAAAATGGCGGCAGCAAAACAGACAATAAAGTATAAAGTGTTATATATGAAAGTGAAGGACACAAATTTCATCACTGAGTAATATGTCTCCAAATTGGTGGTTAAGTTACTGCTCATCTTCATTCTTGTTATGTGATGATACAATGAGATGAATAGAAGGATGGATGATATGCAACAGAAGAGCAGCGGGAAGAAGGTTCCGAATAAATAAATGTATATAGATTTAGTAGACATGCAATCTGTGAATGTATCATTCATGGTCACATTGTAAGGTTTACCTTTGCCCATCTCAATCAAATACATGGACAGATGTACCGAACAACAGAAACCTGAGAGTAGCACTGAGGCTACAATGAAGTAAGCAGTCCTCTGTACTATCATCCTCCTCAGACACAGGAACAATCTGGTCTGGAAGTTGGAGATCTTCAGACAGAAGACAATAGAAAGCAGAGCTGTTAACCAAAAATTGCCATTAGTAAAGAAATTAGAAAGTGTTCCCATAATAACCAAAGTGTCATCTGAATGCAGATTTTTCATGGAAAGTTTATCCACAAATAAATATAGTACAAAATCGCACTGAGCGCAGATCCTTAAAATGCAAACAGAAGTTACAACGTGGTCAACAGGAGTCACCGATCTTCCTTTCCACCAGTCATTGACATTGGCGGCTATAATAAATGAATGTATTACCAGCCCGGGTATAAGAGTCATCAGTAATGAGATCAGTAGACCCAGATACTGGACTCCAGTGTCCCCCTCTGTAGAATCAGCCATCTCTCCTGCACTGTGAGGAATGAGGATCCTGATAACGCACAGAGATTTTACCAAATGTTTTATGACTAACTTTTTTTCTTATATATTGAAATGTATTTGCTGAAAATGCAAATCACATCATAGAGACTCCGAGCCGGCGCTTGTCTACAAATGCAGAGCAGATCACATAACATAGCGAGATCATTTTACAGCAGAGAAAGGAAAATAAAAAACATATGTTGTGTAAACTATGTATAAAAATATCAATACAATTATTTTGTCCCAATCCTAAGTTACTTATATAGTCTACTTCAGTGCTGAACTCACTATTCTGCTAGTGGAGTCACTGTGTACATACATCACTTATCCTGTACTGATCCTGAGTTACATCCTGTATTATACTCCAGAGCTGCACTCACTATTCTGCTGGTGGAGTCACTGTGTGCATACATTACATTACGTATCCTGTACTGATCCTGAGTTACTTCCTGTATTATACTCCAGAGCTGCACTCACTATTCTGCTGGTGAAGTCGCTGTGTACATACTTTACTTATCCTGCACTGATCCTGAGTTACATCCTGTATTATACTCCAGAGCTGCACTCACTATTCTGCTGGTGCAGTCACTGTGTACATACATTACATTACTTATCCTGTACTGATCCTGAGTTACATCCTGTATTATACTCCAGAGCTGCACTCACTATTCTGACGGTGGAGTCACTGTATACACATATTACGTACCCTGTATTGACCTTGAGATACATCTTGTATTATACTTAAAAGCTGCATTCACTATTCAGCTGGTGGAGTCACTGTGTATATACATTACATTACTTATCCTATACTGATCCTAAGTTACTGTTACGAGGGTATCACGACCTATCGCTGACCCTGTTGTGACTGGGGTCAGAAGGTTGCAGCGGGTGGCTACTCACTTGGTTTCAAGAGATCGCTCCATGACCTAGTGGTGGGAATGGATTTCAGTCCAGGTTTTCCTGCTTAGGTTTGCAATCCTTTTCGTCCCATTTAGAAATCTGTAGCTTTTCCTTTCAGCTGGTCTCTGTCGGTGTCACGGAATGTGTACAGGAAACAATGCAAAACAACATGCATAAATGACTCGCTGGATCCAAAAGCTAAGGAACAAAAGGGAGACCCCTGTAGAAGACCTGGCACTTTCCCTGGCTGCTCAGCCTATGCATAGATCCGAATGGTGGAGGTATGCATATCCACGTACCTTGACTATATAAGCCCTGAGCACCCTACAATAGTGAGGGGACACGACCACCGGCTCCCTACACCAGACACGGAGGGAGTCAGGGTCACCTGGGATCCAACAAACAGAAAATAACAGATAACAGTTAACACTTAACTTTGTAGAGGAGAGGAGGACCAGATGGGCATGCACACATACTCCAGGAAGAAATATAAGCCGCCCAGAAAAGCCTTCTGGGGAAGAATTTAAAGGGAAGCAATTAGTCCAACACATGACAGCTGAGAGAGACTAACGAGAGGAGGAGCTGAATACCACAACACAGAAACTCAAGGGGGAGGTTGTGAAAAGCCTCTGTCAGAGCTTCTCAGCTGTCTGGTTGTGACAGTACCCCTCCCTCTACGAGTGGACTCCGGACACTCAGAACCCACCTTCTCAGGATGGGACCTATGGAAAGCCCTGATGAGACGAGAGGCCTTAATGTCCGTCACTGGGACCCACATCCTCTCCTTAGGACCATACCCCTCCCACTGAACAAGGTACTGAAGAGAACCGCGGACAACACGAGAATCCACAATCCTAGAGACCTGAAATTCAAGATTCCCATCAACCATAATCGGAGGAGGAGGCAAAGGCGAGGGTACAATGGGTTGAACATAAGGTTTCAATAAGGACTTATGAAAAACATTATGGATCTTCCAAGTCTGAGGAAGATCAAGACGGTATGCAACAGGATTGATGACAGACAGGATTTTGTAAGGCCCAATAAACCTAGGACCCAACTTCCAGGAGGGAACCTTCAATTTGATATTCTTGGTAGACAACCACACCAGATCACCAACATTCAGGTCCGGACCAAGCACACGTCTCTTATCAGCCACACGCTTATATCTCTCACTCATGCTCTTTAGATTATCTTGAATCTTTTGCCAAATAGATGACAAAGATGAGGAGAATCTGTCCTCATCAGGTAAACCAGAAGACCCCTCTCCCGAGAAAGTCCCAAACTGTGGATGAGACCCATATGCACCAAAAAATGGTGACTTATCAGAGGACTCCTGACGACGGTTATTTAAAGCAAACTCAGCAAGGGACAAAAAAGAACACCAATCCTCTTGATTCTCCGCCACAAAACAACGCAGATATGTCTCCAGATTCTGATTGACGCGCTCTGTCTGGTCATTCGACTGCGGGTGGAAAGCAGAAGAGAATGACAACCGAACCCCCAAGCGAGAACAGAAAGCCTTCCAGAATCTGGAAACAAACTGCGTGCCCCTATCAGAGACTATGTCTGAAGGAATACCGTGCAATTTGACAATGTGATCAACAAATGCCTGCGCCAGCGTCTTAGCATTGGGCAAACCAGGAAAAGGGATGAAATGCACCATTTTGCTAAAACGGTCCACCACCACCAGAATCACAGTCTTCCCCGAGGAACGAGGCAGGTCCGTTATAAAGTCCATGGACAGATGTGTCCAAGGACGGGAAGGAATGGGTAAGGGAAAGAGAGGACCTGATGGCCGTGAATGAGGGACTTTGGCACGAGCGCAAGTCTCGCAGGCTGCCACAAAACCCTCAACCGACTTACGAAGCGCAGGCCACCAGAATCTCCGAGCGATGAGATCCAGTGTGGCTCTTACCCCCGGGTGCCCAGCAAGGACCGTATCGTGGTGTTCTTTAAAAATCTTGTGTCTTAAAGCGAGAGGCACAAACAACCTCCCAGGAGGACAAAGATCAGGAGCCTCTGACTGGGCTGCCTGCACCTCTGCCTCCAATTCAGGAAAAAGAGCAGAGACCACCACACCTTCAGCCAAAATGGGACCCGGGTCTTCAAAATTCCCGCCGCCCGGTAAACAACGTGACAGGGCATCTGCCTTCACATTCTTAACTCCAGGGCGGAACGTGACAACAAAATTAAACCTAGAAAAGAACAACGACCATCTGGCCTGTCTCGGGTTCAGACGCTTGGCTGACTCCAAGTAGGCCAGATTTTTATGGTCAGTAAATACGGTAATAGGGTGTCTGGCTCCCTCTAGCCAATGGCGCCATTCCTCAAAAGCCAACTTGATGGCCAACAATTCCCTATCTCCCACATCGTAATTTCTCTCTGCGGAGGAGAGTTTCTTCGAGAAAAAGGCACACGGTCGCCAATCGGCAGGAGAGGAACCCTGAGACAAGACCGCACCCACACCCACCTCAGAAGCATCAACCTCAACTATGAAGGGTAAAGAAACATCGGGTTGCACCAAGATGGGAGCGGAAGCAAAACTCTCTTTGATATCAGAAAAAGCCTTACGCGCCTCTACTGACCAAGAAGAAAAATCTACCCCCTTTCTGGTCATATCAGTGAGTGGTTTAACAATAGAAGAATAATTCAAAATGAACTTCCTGTAATAATTGGCAAAGCCAAAAAAATGCATCAGCGCCTTTTGATTCTCAGGAAGCTCCCACTCAAGCACAGCGCGGACCTTCTCGGGGTCCATGCGAAAACCAGAAGCGGAGAGAAGAAACCCCAGAAATTGAATTTCTGGAACCGCAAACACACATTTTCCCAGTTTCGCATATAATTTATTCTCCCGCAGGATGAGCAAGACCTGACGTAAATGTTCCTTATGAGTTTTGAAATCGGGAGAAAAAATCAAAATGTCATCCAAATACACCAATACAAATTTTCCCATCAAATGATAAAAAATGCTGTTCACGAAATGCTGAAAAACGGCTGGGGCATTCATCAAACCAAAAGGCATAACCAAATTTTCAAAATGGCCCTCAGGGGTATTGAAGGCCGTCTTCCATTCGTCCCCTTCTCTGACCCTGACCAGGTTGTATGCCCCTCTTAAATCTAATTTGGAAAAGACTTTAGCCCCAACAACCTGGTTAAATAGGTCCGGGATCAGAGGAAGCGGATAAGGGTCACGAATTGTGATATTGTTCAGCTCCCTGAAATCCAGACAAGGTCTTAATGAACCATCTTTTTTCTTGACAAAAAAAAAACCAGCGGCAACCGGTGACTTTGAGGGTCGTATGTGTCCCTTTCTCAGACTCTCAGAGATATAAGCACGCATAGCGACCCTTTCAGGTTGGGAAAGATTGTATAAACGAGATTTAGGCAGCTTGGCGTCTGGGATGAGATTAATAGGGCAATCGTACTCCCTGTGCGGGGGCAAATCCTGAACTCCACTCTCAGAGAAGACATCCGAAAATTCAGAGAGAAAAGATGGTACAGTCTTAGTAGCAACCTCAGAAACAGATGTCATGAGGCAATTCTCTCTGCAAAAGTCACTCCAACCATTTATTTGCCTCGCTTGCCAATCAATGGTGGGGTTATGCTTAGTGAGCCAGGGCAGCCCCAACACCAGAGGGGTGGGTAAACCGCTAAGGACGAAACATGACACATCCTCAACATGAGCATCACTCACAATTAAACGGATATTGTGAACTATGCCCTTTAATGATTTTTGAGAAAGTGGAGCGGAATCGATAGCAAAAACAGGGATATCCTTTCCCAAAGTGCGCACCTGGAAACCATGAGTTATCGCAAATTGATTATCAATGAGATTGACCGCTGCTCCACTATCCACAAAAATCTCACAAAAAATGTTCTTGCTCTCTAGCGCCACCCTAGCAGGCAGGACAAAACGGGAACTACAAGCAAACGAAAAACCTTCAATTTCCGCCTCAACCCTGCCAATAGTAACAGACGGAACATTTTTAAAAGATTTTTTCCTCTTTGTTTCTTTATTATACCCAGAGAACTGCCTGAATCTCCTAGAGGGACAAATATTTGCCAAATGATTAATACCTCCACAACAAAAACAAACCCTCCCATGCGAGCTGAATCTTCTATTGTCAGAAGCAATCAACCCCAGCTGCATGGGCTCCTGCTCAGAAGGGGCTGACAGCGACTGAGACCCCTGCGCACAGAATGGGACCGCTGCACAGTCCTGGGACCGAGTATGACAGGAAGGAGAGATCTCTCCTCTCTCTCTAAGACGCCTGTCAATACGAACGGCCTGAGACATAGCAGAGTCCAAAGAAATAGGCCTTTCATGAAAGGCAAATGCATCTTTCAATCCCTCTGAAAGACCATGGCAAAATTGACTTCGGAGTGCAGCATCATTCCAACCAGTATCAGCTGCCCATCTCCGAAATTCTGAGCAGTATATTTCTGCGGATTGTTTACCCTGGCATAAGAGACGTAGTCTAGACTCAGCCAGCGCAATACGATCCGGATCATCATATATCTGACCCAGGGCTAAAAATAATTCCTCCACTGAACGGAGGGGCCGTGCCCCCTCCGGCAGCGAAAAGGCCCAGGACTGAGCGTTACCCCTGAGCAGCGATATAATGATCCCCACCCTCCGTTCCTCATCACCAGAAGAATGGGGAAGAAGGCGAAAATGGAGTTTGCAAGCCTCTCTAAAACGCACAAAATTCTCACTACCCCCGGAAAACGTATCCGGGAGCGAGATCTTAGGCTCAGAACAAACTCCATGAACGCCAGCTGAACCGGTCACTTGAAGCTGAGAACAAGTCCTGCGGAGATCAGCTACCTCCAATGAAAGACCCTGAAGGCGTTCAGCCAAAAGTGAAACCGGATCCATGCTTGAGACGGTTATGGCGGCTTATAATGTCACGGAATGTGTACAGGAAACAATGCAAAACAACATCCATAAATGACTCGCTGGATCCAAAAGCTAAGGAACAAAAGGGAGACCCCTGTAGAAGACCTGGCACTTTCCCTGGCTGCTCAGCCTATGCATAGATCCGAATGGTGGAGGTATGCATATCCACGTACCTTGACTATATAAGCCCTGAGCACCCTACAATAGTGAGGGGACACGACCACCGGCTCCCTACACCAGACACGGAGGGAGTCAGGGTCACCTGGGATCCAACAAACAGAAAATAACAGATAACAGTTAACACTTAACTTTGTAGAGGAGAGGAGGACCAGATGGGCATGCACACATACTCCAGGAAGAAATATAAGCCGCCCAGAAAAGCCTTCTGGGGAAGAATTTAAAGGGAAGCAATTAGTCCAACACATGACAGCTGAGAGAGACTAACGAGAGGAGGAGCTGAATACCACAACACAGAAACTCAAGGGGGAGGTTCTGAAAAGCCTCTGTTAGAGCTTCTCAGCTGTCTGGTTGTGACAGTCGGCCACTCGCAGCTACTATATATTCTTCCTTTCTGCTTCCCTTGCTGCCAGATATAGACCTTCTTTCCAGATCTTCTATTCTGACCTCTGGTGAAGTTGGAGTTGCTGTGGAGCTGTTAGAACTGGTGCTGTCAGATCTCCTGTTCTCTACTGTTTGTTGTCTCCCTTTTATGGATTGTTTGTGGTGTTTGTGTTGTTTGTCCTCTTCCTGTTGTTACCCTAGGTGTCAGTGGTGAGGACCAATGATGGCCAGTTCGCAGTGTTCGCCCGCGAACACATGCAATCTGCCATCTTAACTGACAAGTCCGGCGAGGCACAGGTTAAGTCCTTACCTGTGCCTGTGCGCGAGCCGGTCTGAAATGAAATGCGGTTAGTGAGATGGCACTAATATAGTTATGTTCAGCTGACATTAGCACATCTAATGTCAGCCAGCTTAATACCCATTTTTCAGGTGAAAGAAACCTGTTAAAGATGTGTGAATTTTATATCTCTAGGATTGTAATGAGTTAACTTTTTCTTGTTTAAGTGTCTCCCACCCCCCTCTTTGTTACAAGACTGGAGAAGAGAGGGGGGGGCAAAGGGCTGTGCTGTGAGAAGTGTCTGTTTTCTCATCTTTGTACAGGTGTCCCAAGGGAGTCATATAGACTGTGGAGGAATGCATAAGCCAATCATATGGGTTGATGATATATACCTATTATTCACTGCCTATAGAGAAGCACCTCCTTGAAGTGTCACACATGACGTATGCAGTATTCTTGTTAGGATAAACTCCATTACAAAATGGCGACGATAACCAGATGTTTACATTAGTTCACATTCCAAAGTAGTGCCCAGTGCGCAGAAGCAAGGGTGCTATCTTCTCTCTCTTATCTCTTCTTCCTTTTGAGCCAATGAAATAATGCCTGGGCCTCAGAAAGTACTGCCCTTTTCTGAAGATACATATACCACTTACTCTGTGTAATAAAAGTTAGAGATTGCTTTGACCAACTTCTGGGTCAGTGTCCAGTCTCTCAACCACACGTGGATATTAACCCCTTGGGGTACATTGATTTGGAGCACCAGAGTGCATCTCAAATGCTCTAATTCAGGGCTACTTTGACAAACCCTTTAAGATCCACTATGGATCCTATTGTTGCTCTGACAAAGCAGTTGCAAGGTCTAGCTCTTGAAGTGACAGAATTGAGGGCTTTGGTCCTTCAGCAGCTGCAGCAGACCTCGAGACCAGTGGTTGCTATGGGTAACCAGTTCAATCCAGAACCTAAGGTTGCTCTCCCTGACAGATTTTCTGGAGGGAGAGACAAATTTGTGGTGTTCCAAGAAGCCTGTGATCCAAATTCCTTTGTTAATGAGGAACAGTGGGTGGGAATTGTTATCTCCCTTATTTCGCTCATCCCTAGTTGCTATTAGTGATGGACGAACATCAGCCGGGAAGGTTCGCGCACGCAAATGCGTGTTCGCTATAAAAATGTTCGTGAACCGCGCGTTCGCATCGCGCCCATTGACTTTAATAGCAGGCGAACCTGAAAAACCTTTATGTCATATTTGCAGCCACCAAATACAAACTATGAGTGCACAAATAGTCCCACAACATGAACAGTGGTATACCAGAGGGGGATTATTGGCAAAAATCCCCACAAAAAATATGTATTTTAATCAGGGGCCATTTTTATGGGACTGTGTTTCCCAAGGATCATTTTCTACTGGGAAATACAGGGCACAGTATAATACACTAGAATCTATATAATATAAAGATATTAGCCCTACCCCCGAATAATAATACAATTAGGTGGTCATTTATTATATAGAAATACGTCTATGTTAGACGTATTTCTGACACAGATTGTGGCGCAAAGGTCCTTAGCACCACAATCTGCATATCTTTCCCGCTCATGCCAGGTCTAAAAAAGGATGGCGTGGGCAGGGAAAGGGATATAGTTATGGCCATCCAGTTATTGGATACCACCGCCATACATTGACCGAATAACACCTCTGTACAGTGACCGGATAACACCGTCATACTGTGACCGGATAAAAGAGTATAAGAGGGCACAGTAGAGGGAATGACTAGGGGCACTGCACAGGGTGTGGTAAAAGGGGAACAATGAAGGGTATAAGGGGGCACAGTACGGGGTGAGGGGCACAGTACGGGGTGGGGGGCAAAGTTACATGACCCTGTGACATTATAAGGTCCTTATGGTAAATGCGGTTCATACGCCACCATAATGAGAGGGGTGTGTGAGTGAGACAGGGGTGTGATTATGTGACTAGAGATAAAAAAAATTAACTGTCGGCCAGTATAGGTATCAAAAATTAGCCAATAGGCATTCACCTGACAGCACAGAAGTTTGGATTCTGTGGCTGGAGGAACATTAGGCGGTCACAAGATAAAAATGTAACTGTCGTCTAGAACAGGCCCCAAAAATAAGGCAATAGGCATTCACCTGACGAGGAGCAAGCCAAGAGTTTCATGGCAAATTGTGCCAATTCTGGCCACAGGTCAAGCCTGCAAACCCAGTAGTACAGGGGTTCCTCGCTTCTCAGAGCATCCACATCGGCTGTTAACCCGATGTAGTCGGACACCTGTCGGTCTAGGCATTACCTGAGGCTGGATCCGGAGGGCGGCTGTCGATGGGTTGACTTCAAGAATGATCTCATATCCGAAGTGACCAACACATCTTCAAACTGCCGTCTTTTTGCAGGCGCGGTAGGATTGGTATCCGCACCTGTTTCGCTGTGGGTGGAAATTCCTCTGCCAGTGCTCACAACAGCAGAATGCTGCATCTCTCGCAGCAAGGCCTGGAAATGTTGCATTTTGACAGCCCTCTGTCATGCTGGTAACATGTCCGCCATTTTGTGTTTGTACCGGGGGTCTAAGTACGTTGCCACCCAGTACAGGTCCTTGACCTTTATGCTTTTTTTACGGGGGTCCCTCTTCAAACACTGGAGCATGAACGCCCCCATTTTCACTAAATTGAAAACGGTGGAGCACCCTGGCTCCTGTTTATCGCCCAGGAGAATGTCGTCCTTGGTCTCCTCCCCCCAGCCATGGACAACAACAGGGATCCCCGAAAAGTTTAAACTCTGCAATTCTTGATCCTCCTCCTCCGCCCCAGTACCATCCTCCTCTGACTCCTCTTCAGACTCCTGCTGACTTGTCTCAGATGGAGTAGCCCCCCCGGGAATACATTCAGCATTGTGACTTTCTCCTCTTCCAACTCCTGCTCCTCTATGGCTTGATCAATGACACGACGCAATGCACGCTCCAGAAAGAAGGCGTAAGGTACGATGTCACTGATGGCGCCCTGGCTGTGACTGACCAGTTTGGTGATCTCAACAAATGGCCGCAGAAGTCTGCATGCGTTGCGCATGAGCAGTCACTGGCATGGTGAAAATAAACCAAGCTCCCCAGAACCTGTCCTGCCACAGAGTTCGTACAGGTAGTCGTTAATGGCATGTTTCTGCTGGAGCAGTCTATAAAGCATATACAAGGTGGAGTTCCATCGTGTTGGGCTGTCACAAATCAGACGTCTGACGGGCAAGTGGTGTCGCCGCTGAACGTCAGCAATGCAAGCCATGGCTGTGTAAGATCTTCTAAAATGGCCAGAGATTTTGCTGGCCTGCCGCAAGAAGTCCTGGACTCCAGGGTATTTGGCAACGAATCGCTGCATGACTAAGTTCAGAACGTGTGCCATGCATGGCACGTGTGTCATTTTTCCCTGTTTCAGCGCGCTCAGCAGATTGGCACCGTTGTCACACACCACTTTACCAACTGTCAAATTGAGCGGGGTTAGCCACTGATTGGCTGTGACCGCAGAGCTGAAAGCAGTGCAGGACCGGTATGGCTCTTGGCTTCCAGGCACAACAGCTGCAGCACAGCATGGCAACGTCTCACCTGGCTCGTCGAATAGATTCTGGGGAGCTTGGGGGTGCAGCGGAAGAGGCGGTAGCAGTGGAAAAGGAGGAGTCAGCCGAGGAGGAGACAGAGTATGGAGTAGGAGGAGGATGAGAAGAAGAGGCAGGCATGCATGCACACCGTGGCGGTAACACCAAATCCACACAGGTGCCAGGTACATGCTTGGTGTAACAGGCGGTGTTTCTCTATGAAAAACACAATATGCGCACCATAGGGTAGTACAGTCCAGATCAATAAAAAACATAAAGTACTCCAAATTGGAGGCTCACCTTAATGGGTTGTGCGATAAATAGGCACAACACTACTGAAGGCTTAAACAGGGTGTAATGGACCCCCAAAGCACATGGTCATGCAGCCAGGGATGCACGCACTTCCACTTAGGGATGTCTGGATTCCCTAAGAAGGTGGATATATCCAAATAGAAAGAAGAGACTCCCATGGTGCGTTTCGGGGCAGGAAGCACCCCTTCATCAGGTACAGACTGCTCATACAATACAAACATCTTCTAGACACACTTAAATACATAAAAAAACGCCAAAAAGGCACAGATGGGGGAGTGGAAGGGGAGGTCCTGACCCCTTCACATGTTCCAGTAATGCACATGCGATGTGGCATGCAAATTTAACAATATTTATATAAGTTTCACTAGTAGGTAAAACATTGGCGGTCCAAGTGGTTTGTGCAAAGAAATCCCAAAAAAACTAATTTTAATCAATGGAGCGGTGTCCGGCTGAGAGATAAAGCCGGAACACATCGCTCTGCTGGGTGCGGTCACATGACTGCAGCGGCGGTCACGTGACCGCACCGTAGCCCAGCAACCAGACGCTACTCCTCCTGCCCAGTTAGAATGTATGGGTGGGCCGGAGGAGGATCGCAACTGTGTATGTCAGTGGGGACGAGCGGTATTCACCACGCTGAGCCCGCTCGTGGGTGGAGGGAGAGTTGGGAGGGGGAAACATAATTACCAGAAATAGAAAGGGGAGGGGATAGAACACCCCTGGACGATGTAAGGAGTAAATCATAGTGAAATGGGAGGCTGACTAAGAGGGGTGGAACGTTTGGGGATAAAACGCCACCCATTGCATAACAGCACATGACCAAAATGATAACAATAAATAAGCATGGAGAGCCAAGGAGAGACTAGCCATCAAACAGCTACAGGAGAACACGGAAGTAATCATTCGGAATGCAGACAAGAGTGGAGGAATAGTGCTGCAAAATAGGATCGATTACATTCAGGAAGCGTATCGCATTTTATCGGACACGGAATACTACAGGAGATTAGAGGAAAATCCCCTGGCGGAACATAGGAAATCACTCAAGGAGCTGTTAGACTCTGCACCCCATATTTTAAATTAGAAGGAACAAGAATACATCCTAATCACAGATCCGGTTTTACCACTTACCTAAGATTTATAAAGACATTTCCAAACCACCGGATCGACCTATCATCTCAGGGATATCATCCCTCACGTGCAATTTGTCACATTATGTGGATATTTTCCTGCAAAAACATGTAGTTCAGTTGACGTCCTATTTGAAGGGTACAACATCTTTGATACAACCATTGAAAGGAATCACCTGGAAGGACACATACTGTTGGCTTACTCTGGACGTAACAGCCCTCTACTCAAACATTGAACATGAGTTGGGTATAAGCTGTACTAAACGCTTCCTCGATAATGATGACTCCATGCCTGAAGAACAAAAATCCTTCCTGTTGAGATGCATCCATTTTATCCTCACCCACAATGTCTTCAGATTTGAAGACACCCTATACATTCAGACCAAAGGGACCGCGATGGGTACATGCTTCGTGCCCAGCTTAGCTGATCTTTTTATGGGGGCGTTTGAGGAGACGTACATCTACAATTCAGGATATTGGACCAACAATTTATTGACAACCTTTATTTTTGTATGGGAAGTGCGTCGGTGGAGGGGTTTATCAAACATATTAATAACAACAGCTGGGGCATCACACTTTCAGGGACCCACAGTAACTCAACTGCCGAATATTTGGATTTAGAGCTCAGCTGCACCAGTGGAAGAATAATCACTCTTACATATTTCAAGAAAGTCGACTGTAACAGCTACCTCGACTTTGCCAGTAACCACTACAAGAAATTGAAGATTAATATTCCATTTAGCCAGTTCAAACGTGTCAGACAGAACTGCTCAGAAGACAGTGACTTCATTGCCCAGAGTGAGATTATCCGCACCAGATTCACACAGAAAGGCTTCCCCCCTGGGATAATAGAAGTGGCCTTCAATAAAGCCCGTGCGCTCACACAGGAAGATTGCCTACCGGGTAAAGAAAGCATGACCACCAAGAAGAACCCTTCCGTGGGAGTTTATAGTACCAACTTCTTAACCACTTTTAACAGCAACCATACCATGATTAAAAAGATCCTCTCCAAACACTGGTTCATTCTCAAACGAGACCCCATCCTGAACAAGATTCTGCCAGAGAGACCCCGCCTCACATTCAGGAGGGCCCAGTCCCTGAAGAACCTACTGGCGCCCAGCCAACTTAAACAGAAACCGGGTCTTGATTCGCGTTTGGGCAGCACCGGTCCAATGGGAAGCTTTAAGTGTAAGCAGCCTAAGTGCTTATGCTGTAAATGCATACGCACTACTACTACTGTCCACAACTCCAGCGGCAATACCTTCTCTATTAACCCCTTAAGGACTCAGCCCTATTTCACCTTAAGGACTTGGCCATTTTTTGGAAATCTGACCAGTGTCACTTTAAGTGCTGATAACTTTAAAATGCTTTTACTTACCCAGGCCGTTCTGAGACACAGTTTTTTCGTCACATATTGTACTTCATGACACTGCTAAAATTGGGTCAAAAAAGTTAAATTTTTTGCATAAAAAAATACCAAATTTACCAAAAATTTGGGAAAATTTGCAAATTTCAAAGTTTCAGTTTCTCTACTTCTGTAATACATAGTAATACCCCCAAAAATTGTGATGACTTTACATTCCCCATATGTCTACTTCATGTTTGTATCATTTTGGGAATGATATTTTATTTTTTGGGGATGTTACATAGCTTAGAAGATTAGAAGCAAATTTTCCAAATCCCACTTTTTATGGACCAGTTCAGGTCTGAAGTCACTTTGTGAGGCTTACATAATAGAAACCATCCAAAATTACCCCATTTTAGAAACTACACCCCCTAAGGTATTCAAAACTGATTTTACAAACTTTGTTAACCCTTTAGGTCTTCCACAAGACTTCATGGCAAATGGACATAAAATTAAAGAAATTTTGATTTTTTGGAAACTTTTCCAATATAATAAATTTTTTCCAGGAACAAAGCAAGGGTTAACTGCAAAACAAAACTCAATATGGGTTGTCCTGATTCTGTAGTTTGCAGAAACACCCCATATGTGGTCGTAAACTACTGTTTGGCCAAACGGGAGGACATAGAAGGAGGAGAACGACATATGGTTTTTGCAAGGCAGATTTTGCAGGACTAGTACCATGTCCCATTTCAAGCCCCCCATTGCACCCCTAGAATAGAAATTCCAAAAAAGTGACTCCATCTAAGAAAGTACACCCCTCAAGGTATTCAAAACTGGGTTTACAAACTTTGTTAACCCTTTAGGTGTTCCACAAGAGTTGATGGCAGATGGAGAAACAATTTTGGAATTTCAATTTTTTGGAACATTTTCCATTTTAACCCTTACTTTATTACTGGAAAAAATGGGTTAACAGCCAAACAAAACTCAATATGGGTTGCCCTGATTCTGTAGTTTGCAGAAACACCCCATATGTGGTCGTAAACTACTATTTGGCTAAACGACAGGACATAGAAGAATGCCATATGGTTTTTGGAAGGCAGATTTTGCTGACTGGTTTATTTACATCATGTACCCTTTGAAGCCCCCCTGATGCACCCCTAGAGTAGAAACTCCATAAAAGTGACCCCATCTAGGAAACTACGGGATAAGATGGCTGTTGTTTTGGGACTATTTTAGGGTAAATATGATTTTTGATTGCTCTATATTACACTTTTTTGAGGCAAGGTAACAAAAAATTTAAATTCTAAAATTGTTTCTACATTCGCTATTTAGTTTTGTGGAACACCTAAAGGGTTTACAAAGTTTGTAAAGTAACTTTTGAATACCTTGAGGGGTGTAGTTTCTTAGATGGGGTCACTTTTTTGGAGTTTCTAGTCTAGGCTACATCAGGGGGGCTTCTAATGGGACATGGTGTAAATAAACTAGTCCATCAAAATCTGCCGTCCAGAAACCATATGGCGTTCCCTTCGTTCTATGCCCTGCCGTTTGGCTATACAGACGTGGACAAAATTGTTGGTACCCTTTGGTCAATGAAAGAAAAAGTCACAATGGTCACAGAAATAACTTTAATCTGACAAAAGTAATAATAAATTAAAATTCTATAAATGTTAACCAATGAAAGTCAGACATTGTTTTTCAACCATGCTTCAACAGAATTATGTAAAAAAATAAACTCATGAAACAGGCATGGACAAAAATGATGGTACCCCTAGAAAACACAGAACATAATGTGACCAAAGGGACATGTTAATTCAAGGTGTGTCCACTAATTAGCATCACAGGTGTCTACAACCTTGTAATCAGCCATTGGGCCTATATATATGGCTCCAGGTAATCACTGTGTTGTTTGGTGATATGGTGTGTACCACACTCGACATGGACCAGAGGAAGCAAAGGAAAGAGCTGTCTCAAGAGATCAGAAAGAAAATTATAGACAAGCATGTTAAAGGTAAAGGCTATAAGACCATCTCCAAGCAACTAGATGTTCCTGTGAGTACAGTTGCACATATTATTCATAAGTTTAAGATCCATGGGACTGTAGCCAACCTCCCTGGACGTGGCCGCAGGAGGAAAATTGATGACAAATCTAAGAGACGGATAATCCGAATGGTAACAAAAGAGCCTAGAAAGACTTCTAAAGAGATTCAAGGTGAACTTCATGCTCAAGGAACATCAGTGTCAGATCGCACCATCCGTCGTTGTTTGAGCCAAAGTGGACTACATGGGAGACGACCAAGGAGGACACCATTGTTGAAAACGAATCATAAAAAAGCAAGACTGGAATATGCCAAACTACATGTTGACAAGCCACAAAGCTTCTGGGAGAATGTCCTGTGGACAGATGAGACAAAAATCGAAGTTTTTGCCAAGGCACATCAGCTGTATGTTCACAGACGAAAAAATGAAGCATATCAAGAAAAGAACACTGTCCCTACTGTGAAACATGGAGGAGGCTCTGTTATGTTCTGGGGCTGCTTTGCTGCGTCTGGCACAGGGTGTCTTGAATCTGTGCAGGGTACAATGAAATCTCAAGACTATCAAGGAATTCTAGAGAGAAATGTACTAGCCAGTGTCAGAAAGCTTGGTCTCAGTCGCAGGTCATGGGTCTTGCAACAGGACAATGACCCAAAACACACCGCTAAAAACACCCAAGAATGGCTAAGAGGAAAAAATTGGACTATTCTAAAGTGGCCTTCTATGAGCCCTGACCTCAATCCTATTGAGCATCTTTGGAAGGAGCTGAAACATGCAGTCTGGAAAAGGCACCCTTCAAACCGGACACAACTGGAGCAGTTTGCTCATGAGGAGTGGGCCAAAATACCTGCTGAGAGGTGCAGATGTCTCATTGACAGTTACAGGAAGCGTTTGATTGCAGTGATTGCCTCAAAAGGTTGCGCAACAAAATATTAAGTTAGGGGTACCATCATTTTTGTCCATGCCTGTTTCATGAGTTTATTTTTTTACATAATTCTGTTGAAGCATGGTTGAAAAACAATGTCTGACTTTCATTGGTTAACATTTATAGAATTTTAATTTATTATTACTTTTGTCAGATTAAAGTTATTTCTGTGACCATTGTGACTTTTTCTTTCATTGACCAAAGGGTACCAACAATTTTGTCCACGTCTGTATAACCATTTACGACCACATATGGGGTGTTTCTGCAAACTACAGAATCAGGGCAATAAATATTTAGTTTTGTTTGGCTGTTAACCCTTGCTTTATTACCGGAAAAAAAGGATTCAAATGGAAATTTTGGGACCGTTTTTATTTTATAATTTTAACGCTGTTCATCCGAGGGGTTTGGTCAAATGTTATTTTTATAGGGCAGATTCTTATGGATGTGGCGATACCTAATATGTCTACATTTTAAAATTTATTTAGATTTTACACTATATTATCATTTTAGGAACCCAAAAAAATTATTTTAGTATCTCCATAGCCTGGGAGCTACAGTTTATTTTTTTTTGTCTGGCGACTATATAATGTAGGGGCTCATTTTTTGCGGGATGAGATGGCGGTTTTATTGGCACTAATTTGGGGCGCATATGACATTTTGATCGCTCGCTATTACACTTTTTGTGATGTTAGGTGACAAAAAAAGGCTTTTTTTTTTACAAGTTTTTTTTTTTTTTTTTTTACGCTGTTCATCCAGGGGGGGGGGGGGGTTACATGTTATTTTTATAGAGAAGATTTTTACGGATGCGGTGATGCCCAATATGTATAGCTCTCAGACTTTGGAGACACTAAGCAGGCATCCTCAAACTGCGGCCCTCCAGATGTAAAACTACAATTCCCACCATGCCCTGCTGATGGCTGTAGGTTGTCTGGGCATGCTGGGAGTTGTAGTTTTACAACATCTGGAGGGCCGCAGTTTGAGGATGCCTGCACTAAAACTAATATTTAAAAAAAAATAAAAATGGTTCCGTGTCTCCAAAGTCTGAGAGCCATAGTTTTTTATGTTCTCTAGGGGACTGTTGGGGATTATAAAAATGTTGTACTCCATGGAAGTGTGATACTCCCTGAAGCAATCGATAACACAGAGGCCCGGATGATCAGGGCAAGTGTCACATTGAGTGGTGGTGTCCTTCCGTATCCCCCTCTTGTGACACACTCTGCATCTTTTTTGGGTTCGTCCCTTCTTTCCAGTATGGGCGACCACACCTGGAAAATGTTGGCCAGGGACGATCCGGGCGCCTCCAATTCTCGAGGTACTAGGGCCTGCTCTTTCCCGGTCTGAAAAAATCAGGTACTTGAGGACTGCCTCATAGAATTGGAGGAAAGTCTCTGTGCTGCCAGCGCTTCAGGATAGTACAAAAGAGTTGTACAAGGCAACCTGTACCAAGTAGACCGCAACTTTTTTGTACCATGCCCGGGTTTTACGCATGGCATTAAATGGCTTGAGGACTTGATCAGAGAGATCAACTCCTCCCATATACCGATTGTAGTCGACGATACAATCGGGCTTGAGGACCGTTGCCGCGGTACCTCGCACAGGGACAGGGGTGATGCTGTTACCGTGGATTGTGGACAGTACAAGGACATCCCTCTTGTCCTTATACCTGACCAGCAACAGGTTTCCACTGGTAAGGGCACGGGTCTCACCCCTGGGGATAGGTACCTGGAGGGGGTAGGCAGGGAGGCCGCGCTGATTTTTCCGCACGGTCCCACAAGCGAACGTGGATCTGGCGGCAAGGGACCTGAACAAGGGAATGCTAGTATAAAAGTTATCCACGTACAAGTGGTAACCCTTATCTAGCAGTGGGTACATAAGGTTCCACACGAGTTTCCCGCTAACACCCAGAGTGGGGGGACATTCTGGGGGTTGAATATGGGAATCTCGCCCCTCGTACACACGAAATTTGTAAGTGTACCCTGAGGTACTCTCACAAATTTTGTACAGCTTCACGCTTAGTGGGAAAGTATTGGCGAAAACTGAGTCTCCCCTTGAACGCAGCGAGAGACTCATAAACCGCGACCTCCCTTCCAGGTATGTAGGCCTGCGCATATTTGGCCCCGAAGTGTTCGATGACCAGCCGTATCTTATACAGACGGTCATAGGCAGGATCACCTCGGGGGGACATGCTGCATTATCTGAATAATGCAGACATTTCCGGATGGCCTCAAACCGGGGACGTGTCATGACCATACTGTAGAGTGGGGTCTGGTAGAGGATGTCCCCACTCCAGTATTGCCTGACACTGTTTTTTTTCACTAGACCCATGTGCAGCACGAGGCCCCAAAATGTCCTCATCTCGGCTGCACTGACCGGCGTCCAGCCACGGGTCTAGCCAAAAAGGAGCCCGGGTGCTGAGCAACGAACTGTTGGGCGTACAGGTTCGTCTGCTCCACCATCAGATTCACAAATGGGTCACTGAAAAAAAAACTAAAAAAGTCCATTTCAGTAAACCCCACTGTGGGAATCTGGATTCCTGGATTGCCAACAAAATCTGGAATCTTGGGCTCAAAATCCACTGGGGGACACCAGCTAAGTTCACCGGCAGGGGTCTCCGGTGGGCTTATCTGGTGGGTCGGGAAACCAGTACGAGCCCCAGGGTGGCTCGTATTAGGGTGGGCCACAGGGTCCCTAGCATGTGGGGCCCCTGGCTACGCCTGGTGGCAACTCCGCCGCCTTGGGGGCTCATCGTCATCAGATGATGAGGAGGAGGATGACAAGAGGAACGTGGGGTCATCCTCATCCTCACTGGGGCTCTCGGAGTCGGAGGCATTCTGGGCGTATGCCTCCTCCACTGAGAACATCCGGCGGGCCATGGGTATGTGTGTGTGCGTGTAAACCTTTATTGTATGTGCGTGTGCGTGGGGGCACGGGTGTTCGTGTACTAAAAAGTAAAAAAATAAAAATGGACAAGTGTTAGGGAAAAAAATAAAAAGTTCAAAGTTGCTGATCAGCGGTACAGCGGCAAGTGGCAGGGGGGGTCTAGGGTCTCAAAGCTAAAAAATAATAAGTTTAGATAAAGTGTTTTTTTTTTTTTTCCTAACTAGCTTTTCCCTTCTATCCCTGCCTAACGGTGCCTCTCCCTCACTGACCCTAACCTACCTGAAGGGTGATGGGTACATGCCTATCCCATGCATGCATAAACTCCTTCACTGTATTTGCAGCTACCACTTCTGCAGGAAGGCTATTCCATGCATCCACTACTCTCTCAGTAAAGTAATACTTCCTGATATTACTTTTAAACCTTTGCCCCTCTAATTTAAAACTATGTCCTCTTGTAGCAGTTTTTCTTCTTTTAAATATTCTCTCCTCTTTTACCTTGTTGAATCCCTTTATGTATTTAAAAGTTTCTATCATATCCCCTCTGTCTCGTCTTTCTTCCAAGCTATACATGTTAAGGTCCTTTAATCTTTCCTGGTAAGTTTTATCCTGCAATCCATGTACCAGTTTAGTAGCTCTTCTCTGAACTCTCTCCAGAGCCAGGGTGGTGGCGTACTCAAAACAGCGCAACAGGGCACACAGGTCTCGCATGGAGGCCCAGTCATTGGTGGTGAAGTGGTGCTGTTCCGTAGTGCGACTGACCCGTGCGTGCTGCAGCTGAAACTCCACTATGGCCTGCTGCTGCTCTCACTGTCTCTCCAGCATGTGCAAGGTGGAGTTCCACCTGGTGGGCACGTCGCATATGAGGCAGTGGGCGGGAAGGCCGAAGTTACGCTGTAGAGCTGACAGGCGAGCAGCAGCAGGGTGAGAACGCCGAAAGCGCACACAGACGGCCCACACTTTATGCAGCAGCTCAGACATGTCGGGGTAGTTGTGAATGAATTTCTGCACCACCAAATTCAGCACATGCGCCAGGCAAGGGATGTGCGTCAAATCGGCTAGTCCCAGAGCTGCAACGAGATTTCGCCCATTATCGCACACCACCAGGCCGGGCTTGAGGCTCACCGGCAGCAACCACTCGTCGGTCTGATGTTCTATACCCCGCCACAACTCCTGTGCGGTGTGGGGCCTGTCCCCCAAACACATCAGTTTCAGAACGGCCTGCTGACGTTTACCCCTGGCTGTGCTGAAGTTGGTGGTGAAGGTCTGTCGCTGACCGGATGAGGAGGTGGAAGAAGAGGAGGAGAAGCCGAGTAGGAGGAGGAGGCAACAGGAGGCAAAGAATGATGCCCTGCCATCTTTGGGGGCGGAAGGACGTCACCCAGCCACCACTACATTTACCCAGTGTGCAGTTAGGGAGATATATAGCGTCCCTGGCCGTGCTTACTGGTCTACGTATCTGTGGTTAGGTGGACCTTGCCACAGATGGCGTTGCGCAGTGCACACTTGATTTTATCAGATACTTGGTTGTGCAGGGAGGGCACGGCTCTCCTGGAGAAGTAGTGGCGGCTGGGAACGACGTTCTGTGGGACAGCAAGTGACAAGTGTTTGAAGCTGTCCGTCTCCACCAGCCTGACTGACAGCATTTCAAAGGCCAGCAGTTTAGAAATGCTGGCATTCAGGGCCAGGGATCGAGGGTGGCTAGGTGGGAATTTACGCTTTCTATCAAAGGTTTGTGAGATGGAGAGCTGAACGCTTCCGTGTGACATGGTGGAGATGCTTGGTGACGGAGGTGGTGTTGTTGGTGGCACATCCTCTGTTTGCTGGGCGGCCGGTGCCAACGTTCCTCCAGAGGCGGAGGCAGCAGCAGAAGAGGGAGCAGGAGGGGCCTGAGCCCTTTCTTGGTTTTGAAGGTGCTTACTCCACGGCAGCCCGTGTCTCGCATGTAGATGCCTGGCCATGCAGGTTGTGCTAAGGTTCAGAACGTAAATGCCTCACTTCAGGCTCTGATGGCACAGCGTGCAAACCACTCGGGTCTTGTCGTCAGCACATTGTGTGAAGAAGTGCCATGCCAGGGAACTCCTTGAAGCTGCCTTTGGTGTGCTCAGTCCCTGGTGACGGTGGCCAGTAGAAGGCGAACAGTTTTCTGCTCTGCTTTTGCACCCTGCTCCCGCTTTTGCTACGCTGTTGGCTCGGTCTCACCACTGCCTCTTCCTCCGAACTCTGAAAGTCAGTGGCACGACCTTCATTCCATGTGGGGTCTAGGGCCTCATGGTCCCCTGCATCGTCTTCCACCCAGTCTTCCTCCCTGACCTCCTTTTCGGTCTGCACACTGCAGAAAGACGCAGCAGTTGGCACCTGTGTTTCGTCATCATCAGAGACGTGCTGAGGTGGTATTCCCATGTCTGGCCTACACACAGATACTTGGCTTACATACAAGGGGTTCACACGCTGCGGCAGTCAGCGATGCCGCACCTGCAACTATGTACAAAATACAAAAACCTTTTCAAACACAGATCACACGCAGACTTACAATATTAAGTCCTATATCAATTGCAACACAAAAGCAGTAGTCTATGTGATCTGGTGTGAGCAATGCGATAAAATGTACATAGGGTGCACTACAAGAAAATTCAAAAACAGAATTCTGGAACATTTAAATTATATAGACAACCCTTCGTATGTCAATATATCTAATGTGGCTAGACATTTTATAGAAAAACACAACCGCAGCCCCAAATATTTAAAGACATATGCTATAGAACAAGTTAAAACCCCCATAAGAGGAGGAGATATAAAACACCAAGTTAATTTAAGAGAAGCATATTGGATATTCAAATTGGAAACAAGATATCCTAAGGGATTAAATATGAGAAGAGAAATCATGCACTTTTATTGATTAATTCCCTAACTACTAAAAATTGCTCTTTTCTGTTTCTTTTTCCCTTTGGGAATGCATACTGTATAATCATGTAAAACTAAGTATATTTTCTATCAAATGTCAGTAGCATTTTCTGAAAAATTCAAATGACAAATAACGCAACTGTAATGTGAATGGATACCTATTTAATGCAGCAGGCCATGAAGCAGAGTTTTTTCCACACTGCCTTTTTATTTTACTTTTATGATTTTATTTGCATGTCATATAATTATGCAGGAAAAGCTAATTCATATGTATTGAAACATGTTTGCTTTTAAAACATTTCTATGTAAATCTCTGCATGTCAGATACTAAAGTGGACTGAATCTGGTGCTCCAGTTGATATCTGTGAGAGACAAGTGTTGCGCAAAGGGGTGGAACCTGAATTGTTCCATGTTATTCTCTCTCCCCCCTTATGGCTTGGTTAAAAGTGGGAGTGTCTATAGCGCTGATTACACACACTTGAGCTCCTATATATACCTGAGAACACTATACGCACACCACTGTTACGAATAAGAACCTTTCGAAACGCGTCAACAGCCTACACCAAAGAGAATTGAGCCTTGTATTGTCTGTGCACAATTGCTAAATAAAGACGGAGAACTTCAAAAAAGTGAGTGCTGGAGTCTGAATCTTTCCAGTATTCCCATGTCCTCATCAGGAAACATAAGTGGTTGTGCGTCAGTGCATTCTATGTCTTCCACCCCTGGGGAAGGGCTAGGTGGATGCCTTTGGGAAACCCTGCCAGCAGAGTCTTCAAACAGCATAAGAGACTGCTGCATGACTTGAGGCTCAGACAGGTTCCCCGATATGCACGGGGGTGATGTGACAGACTGATGGGCATGGGTTTCAGGCGCCACCAGTGCGCTTTCTGCAGAAGACTGGGTGGGAGATAATGTGAACGTGCTGGATTCACTGTCGGCCACCCAATTGACTAATGCCTGTACCTGCTCAGGCCTTACCATCCTTAGAACGGCATTGGGCCCCACCAAATATCGCTGTAGATTCTGGCGGCTACTGGGACCTGAGGTAGTAGGTTCAGTAGGACGTGTAGCTGTGGCAGAACGGCCACGTCCTCTCCCTGCACCAGAGGCTCCACCAACACCACCACCACGACCATGACCGCGTCCCTTATTAGATGTTTGCCTTATAGTTAGCGTTTACTAAGCAAAGTAAAAAGTGGTTAAGTATGTTAAAAATAATTAACCGGCAATAAAAACCCTGATGTAGGGTATTGCACTCAATTATTTTTTTTTTAACTCTATATACCAGCGGTATTTGTGGCCTAAATGTGACACTCACTTATGCACGTGTAATCCCAGATGTGCAGTATATTAGAGTTTTTTTTCACCCTAACCAAAAAGCTGTATTTCTGTCCTAATTGTGACAGTCACTTATGCACTTCTTATCCCAGATGTGCAATATATTAGAGGCTTTTTTCACCCCAGTAACCTAAAAGCCGTATTTATGGCCTAAATGTGACAGTCACTTATGCACGTGTAATCACAGATGTGCACTATATTAGAGCCTTTTTTCACCCCAGTAACCAAAAAGCTGTATTTCTGTCATAGATGTGACAGTGACTTATGCACGTGTAATTCCAGATGTGCAGTATATGAGAGGCTTTTTTCTCCCCAGTATGCCAAAGCCGTATTTATGGCCTAAATGTGACAGTCACTTATGCACGTGTAATCCCAGATGTGCAGTATGTAACCAAAAAGCTGTATTTCTGTCCTAAATGTGACAGTGACTTATGCACGTGTAATCACAGATGTGCAGTATATTAGAGGGTTTTTTCACCCCAGTATGCCAAAGCTGTATTTCTGGACTTGCAGATAGCCTATGCTGGTGCACTATCGTTGCATAAAATGGCTGCCGATCAGTTATTGATATTGATGAAATGAAGAAAAAAAAGTTTGTTTTCAGCAGTAGTTGGCTCAGGGCAGGCTTAAAAAAATTGTGCACTGCACCCACAAAACACTTTTTCTGTAGATCGCTGAGTACATAAACCAGTTCTTGATAAGTTTTCTCCCTGATCTCTCCCTCACAGCAGCTGCAGCCTCTCCCTACACTAATCCGAGCAGAGTGACAGGTGGCGCTATGTGACTCCAGCTTAAAAAGAGGCTGGGTCACATGCTGCAGTTGGCCAATCACAGCCATGCCAATAGTAGGCATGGCTGTGATGGCCTTTTGGGGCAAGTAGTATGACGCTTGTTGATTGGCTGCTTTGCAGCCTTTCAAAAAGCTCCATAAAAATCGCCGAACCCAAACTTTTACATAAATGTTCGGGTCCAGGTGCCGAAAAACCTAAAGTTCGGTACAAACCCAAACTTTACAGTTCGGGTTCGCTCAACTCTATTTATAAGCTCAACTGTCTGAATCGACGAGGCCTCAATGAAGCATTTGAGATTAACTTATGAAAGGGATCTCTGAACCGTAAGAACACCTACGGTACTGTTTTGGCTCAAGATGATCAACCCCCAGATTTTTTCCCCTTGCCCTCATATACAACCCTCGAATTTTCTCAAATGCTTTCTGACATTAGTGCCCCTAACTCGCGCACTGAGACACCCTACCCATCCTATACACCATTCCATGTTATTATCTTGTTCGCTCGTCGCTTTTATCTTCAATTGAAACACCGTTACAGCATATCATTCATAATGCAAATTTTACTCCTATGGATCGCCTTATCCTGCAACTGCGATCAGGATTGTATAGTTCGTCTTAGACATCAGTTTGACTATAGTTTTATCTAATTTTTAATTGTTCCTGTTATTTAGCATTTATTTTATCCACTATTAATTATTTTATTCACTATCAATTCTTTTACCCAATCCATGCTTATTTATTGTTATCATTTTGGTCATGTGTTGTTATGCAATGGGTGGCGTTTTAATCCCAAACGTTCCACCCCTCTTAGTCAGCCTCCCATTTCACTATGATTTACTCCTCATCCAGGGGTGTTCTATCCCGTCCCCTTTCTATTTCTGGTAATTATGTTTCCTCCTCCCAACTCTCCCTCCACCCACGAGCAGGCTCAGCGTGGTGAATACCACTCGTCCCCACTGACATACACAGATGCGATCCTCCTCCCGCCCGCCCATTCTAACTGGGCAGATGGAGTAGCGTCTGGTTGCTGGGTTACGCAGAGGTCACGTGACCGCCGCTGCAGTCATGTGACCGCACCCAGCAGAGCGATGTGTTCCGGCTTTATCTCTCAGCCGGACACCGCTCATTGATTAAAATTAATTATTTTTTTTCTTTGCACAAACCACTTGGACCACCAATGTTTTATCTACTAGTGACCCTTATATAAATATTGTTTTAATTTGCATGCCACATCGCATGCGTATTGCTGAAACATGTGAAGGGGTCAGGACCTCCCCTTCCACTCCCCCAGCTGTGCCTTTTTGGCGTTTTTTTATGTATTTAAGTGTGTCTAAAAGATGTTTGTATTGTATGAGCAGTCTGTACCTGATGAAGGGGTGCTTCCTGCTCCGAAACACGTTGTACCATCTGCTAAACCATTAAATCAAGTTTGTGTCGTCACCAAAGATTGGTTCTTTGCACCGTGGAAGTCTCTTCTTTCTATCCGGGTTACATGCTTGACAGCCGTCAGAAGGTTCACCCAGTGGGCAGTAAAAGTTATGTACCTTCCCTGCCGTGTTTGCTAGACCACGTGTCTGGGGTCAGATGTATCTTGGCACCGACGCTGTTTGCCAGAGATATATTAACTTGCCGCTGAACGTGGCCATATAGTTCAGGGATGCCCTTCTGGGAGAAATATTTCCTTCTGGGGACCTTTCATTGCGGTGTGCCAATGGCCACAAATTTTCTAAAGGCCACCAATTTATATGGCAGTAGTTGGCAGGCTAGCAGTTCCGACAAGCCATCCGTCAGCCGTTGGGCAAGAGGATTATCCGGTGTCATCATTAGTTTACTCTTGAATATTTAGGCCACGGAAGCCTGCCTTGTGCCAGATAAATGCGACGACGGCATGGTCTAAGGTGGAGTGGAGGACAAATGGGAGGAGAGAGGAGAAGGAGAAGAGGCAAAATGTGGAGAGCCGTGAGTGTGACTTTGTGGGTTCTGACGGCGTTGCTCCCACTGGGCTTGGTGATGGGAGGCCAGGTGCCTTCTTAAGGCGGTCGTCCCTAGGTGAGTGTTGGGCTTACCGCAACCTATGCGTTGACAGCACAGGCAGCAAATGGCAACACAATTGTCAGCAGCTGACACGTTAAAAAAGCCCACACTGCGGAGCCATGTGGCGGCATCCTGGGAGCGCAAGATGTGACCGTGCATGGTGGATGGCTCGCTCCAGATACATTTGCAGACTCCTGTGCACTGCGAGTTCTGCCTGCTTCTCCTCCTTCTCCTCCCTATCTGCTGCTCCGTCTCTCCCTCTGAACTCCACTCCTCTTCCTCTCTTGTGGGCACCCACGTGACATCCATCAACACGTCATCATCGTCACCTTCACCACCACTGACATTAGAGATCTCAGAGTAGGCAGCAACAGTGGGGACCACCCTCCTTGGGCTGATCTGGATACTGTCGTCAGACCGCTGGGTGGCAGCCGTTGCTACCTCCTCTTCCTCATCCGATGCCAAGAATGGCTGCGCATCGGTAAGGTCTGGGAATGGATGGGAAAATAATTTCTCTGACTCGAGTGAAGAGGCTATGGTGGTGGTGGTGGTGTCTTTGGGGGTGCACACAGCAGAGAGTGAGGAGGGTGCAGATACAGAAGATGAGGAGGGAAGCGGAAGGCTGAGTGAGCCACTGTCACACCGGTGACAGGTTTGAGAAGGTCTGAAAGATTATCTGCTCATTAGTGATCTGACAGCCTCTTTTGGTTTCATTTTGTCTGTGTTGCTTGTATGTCCACACCTCCTGTTCAGCTGTGGATCATGTGACCTTTACCTCCCCCTATTTAGTTTGACTTCACCCATCACTCCTTGCTCTGGATAGCTTCATTTGGTGTTGGAAGAGCTGGAGTGTGGTTCTAGTTGAAGTCCTGATCATCCATCATCCATCTTCTTTAGAAGTTAAGTGTTCCGCTTGTTGTGTTTTGCATTCCTCCCCCCTCTGTTATTTACTAGGCCTCAGTGAGACGCTGGTTCCTTCACCAGGGAAGGAGCGGGTTGTTTCTGCCCTGTCATTAAGTCTAGGGCATCTGAGGGCCACCAGGGTTTTCTAGGTTCCTGTGTATGGGCATCTCTACGATGGAGAGGTGCCCATACGGATAGGAGTTAGGGCTAGGAGCAGGGTTTTATAGGTGGTGACCCTTTTCCTTCCCTAGCCATGAGGCCTAGTGTCTTTTCCCTTCCGTCTTGTTGTCTTTTGGTGTTCTCCCCTTCAACCTCCGTGACATTATCCAGAGCCAATACCGCCATTTTTTTGTTCTGATCTGTGCAGCTATGGATGCTATGACTGCACTGGTCGAACAGCTGCAGAATCTGACTTTGGAGGTAGCAGACCTCTGTGCGATGGTTTTGCAGATTCAGAGCCCACAGGCTGCTGGTTCCGGTGGTAGGTTCAGGGCCTGCTCTGAACCAAAGGTAGCTCTCCCGGACAGGTTTTCTGGGGGTAGTGACAATTACATCTGGTTCAGGGAGTCATGTAAATACTTTAGGCTTCGTCCATACTCTTCTGGTAATGAGTGTCAACGTGTGGGTATGATTATTTCATTGCTTAAAGAGGACGCCCAATCTTGGGATTTTTCTCTGCCGAACGGATCACCGTCCCTCCGGTCGGTAGATGAATTCTTTAGAGCCTTGGGTCTTCTCTATGATGACCCGGATCGGATCTCTCAGGCCGAGACCAAGTTACGGGGTTTGCGGCAGGGAGAACGTTCTGCAGAGACCTTTTGCTCTGAATTTAGGAGATGGGCTACGGATACAGAGTGGAACGATTCTGCTTTCCGTAGCCAATTCTGCCAGGGTCTCTCTGAGAGACTGCAGGACGCATTGGCTTTTCATGAAAATCCTGAGTCATTGGAAGCAGCTATGTCCCTTGCTGTACGTCTTGATAGACGCCTGAGGGAGAGATCTAGGGGTCCTCACCTTCAGAACGTACTGTCCAATAAGGATACTGCTTCCTTTGACACTTATGATGGAGAGACACGGGTGGTCGTGCCTTGTGATGAGTCTATGCAGTTAGGAGGAGCTACTCCTGGGACTACTGGCAAAAGCTTGGGTCATGTGAAAGGAGTCTGCTTTTGTTGTGGCAAGAAGGGACATTTTGTGAATATTTGTCTGTACTTGCAGCATCAAGGTGTAAACAAAAGGAAAAAGGAGTTTAATCCCCAAATTACTATTGGTAGTGTGGGTGGGCAGCAAGAAAACCTATTTTTGTCTTTTACTGGTAGTACCCGTTTTCTCCTGTCAGACGAGGTGGCGCTAGAGTCCAAAACGGTGAAAATCAAAGCATTTATAGACAGTGGGGCAGGAGTTAACTTGATTGATGGACAGTTTGTACGCATTCACGGGTTGACTACTAATGCATTAGTGAATAGTATTTCTGTCTTTGCAATTGACTCAGCACCTCTCACCCAAAAATGCCTGTCGCAGGTAATGAATGACATTAATTTAAGAGTGGGTGATTTGCATCAGGAATCTATCTCCTGTTATGTGTTGGAGGGGCTGCCTTCTCCGTTGGTGTTGGGCTTACCATGGTTAAGCAAACATAACCCTAACATCGATTGACAAGCGAGACAGATTCTCGATTGGAGTGATTTTTGCATGGACAACTGTCTTAATGCATCGTTTTCTATGGTTGCCACTAAAGCTGTACCCTCGTTCATTTCTGAATTTTCTGATGTGTTTTCTGAGAGTGGTAATCAGGAGTTGCCTCCCCACCGGGAGTATGACTGTCCCTTCAATCTTATTCCCGGAGCTAAATTGCCTAAGTCTCAGTTGTATAATCTTTCGGAACCCGAAAGAAAGGCTATGCGAGAGTATATCACCGAGAGTTTGGCAAAGGGACATATTAGACCATCCAAGTCCCCAGTGGCTGCTGGATTTTTCTTTGTAAAGAAAAAGGATGGTACCCTGAGACCATGTCTGGACTTCCGTGAGCTCAATCGTATTACCGTCCGTGATCCTTACCCCCTTCCTTTGATTCCGGATTTGTTTAGTCAGATTGTTGGTGCCAAGGTGTTCTCTAAATTGAATCTGAGGGGGGCATATCATCTGGTAAGGATCAAGGAGGGGGATGAGTGGAAGACCGCATTTTATACCCCTGAGGGTCATTTTGAAAACCTAGTCATGCCCTTTGGGTTAACCAATGCTCCTGCAGTTTTTCAACACTTTGTCAATGACATCTTTCATCATCTGGTGGGGAGGTTTGTCGTTGTATACCTTGATGACATACTAATTTATTCGCCTAATATGGAGACTCATCAGGATCATGTGAAATAGGTGTTACAGATCCTAAGAGAGAATAAGTTGTATGCTAAGATGGAAAAGTGTGTATTTGCTGTACAAGAAGTGCAATTTCGGGGTTACCTGCTCTTATCCTCGGGTTTTCGTATGGATCCCGAGAAGGTCTGTGCCGTGTTAGACTGGGATCGACCCGAAAATCTGAAAGCGCTTATGCGGTTTTTGTGGTTTACCAACTACTACCGTAAATTTATCTTGAACTATTCATTGGTGGTTAAACCTTTAACAGACATGACTAGGAAGGGTGCTGATATTTCTATCTGGTCTGATGCGGCATTACAGGCCTTTTCCGCTGTGAAAGAATGTTTTGCTTCGGCCCCTATTCTGGTGCAACCGGACATGTCTCGGCCATTTATTGTTGAGGTTGACGCGTCAGAGGTTGGGGTAGGAGCAATATTGTTGCAGGGTCCTTCACCCAGTAAATGGCGCGCATGTGCATTTTTCTCTAAAAAACTCTCGACTGCTGAAAGGAATTATGGAATTAGGGAATAGGGAATTGCTGGCCATTAAGTTGGTGTTCGAGGAATGGCGGCATTGGTTGGAAGGAGCAATTCATCCTATTACGGTAATTATGGATCACAAGAATCTGGCCTACTTGGAGTCGGCTAAGCGACTGAACCCAAGGCAGGCCAGATGGTCATTGTTTTTCACCAGATTTAACTTCATCGTCACTTACCGCCCTGGGGTTAAGAACGTCAAGGCGGATGCTTTGTCACATAGCTTTCCTGGGGGGGGGGTGACTCTAATGACCCTAGTCCCATTTTATCTGAAGGAGTAGTTATTTCCGCTCTTTATCCTGATCTTGAGGCCAGGGTGTTGGAGGCACAGGAGGATGCACCGGACTCTTGTCCTCAGGGGAAATTGTTTGTTCCCCCCGAATTACATCACAAGGTGTTTGAGGAACATCACTGTACGGTGCTTGCTGGGCACCCTGGGAGCAGATCGACAATCGATCTCATCTCTCGCAGATTCTGGTGGCCGGGGTTGCGTAAGTGTATTGAGGACTATGTGTCAGCTTGTGGTACATGTGCACGTGCTAAGGTGACACATACTCGGCCTTCTGGATCTCTGCTTCCATTGCCCATCCCGTCCAGACCTTGGACCCATTTGTCCATGGATTTTATCACGGATTTACCGAATTCATCAGGAAAGACCATGATTCTGGTGGTTGTCGATCGTTTTAGTAAAATGGCACACTTTATTGCATTACCTAGTCTACCCACTGCTAAAACTCTTGCGCAGGTGTTTGTCGACAACATCGTGAAACTACATGGCATTCCCTCTGATGTGGTGTCTGATAGAGGGACTCAGTTTGTTTCCAAATTCTGGAGAGCGTTCTGTACTCGTCTAGGTGTACAATTGCCCTTCTCTTCGGCTTTTCATCCTCAGTCGAACAGACAGACGGAGCACACTAATCTGAATCTGGAGACTTACTTGAGATGTTTTGTTTCAGAGAATCAGGAAGAGTGGTCTTCATTTTTGTCGTTAGCTGAGTTTGCTATAAATAACCGTAGACAGGAATCCACTGATAAGTCGTCGTTTTTTGGGGCATATGGTTTCTATCCACAGTTTGGTACATTTTCTGGAGATCATAATTCCGGCATTCCTGAGGAGGAACGATTTTCCTCTTCTTTGTCTTCTATTTGACGGAAAATCCAAAATAACCTGGAAAAGATGGGCAACAGGTATAAGCGTGCGGCTGACAGGAGACGTATGAGTGGTCCGGACCTGAGAGTGGGTGATTCTGTGTGGCTGTCTACAAGAAACATTAAACTTAAGGTACCTTCTTGGAAGTTGGGACCAAGATTTATTGGTCCATATAAGATCACTGCCATTGTTAACCCTGTAGCCTTCCATCTTGAACTTCCTCAGGCATTGAAAATCCATAACGTATTTCATAAATCGTTGTTAAAGAAATGTGTTGAACCTGTTGAGTCATCCTCCTTGCCTCCCGCTCCTGTCATGGTGGACGGCAATTTGGAATTTCAGATCAGCAGGATTGTGGACTCCCGAGTTCTCCAGAGGTCCCTCCAGTATCTCGTTCATTCGAGAGGGTACAGACCAGAGGAGAGGATGTGGGTGCCAGCGACCGATGTTAATGCTAGTCGTCTGGTGAGAGCATTCCACAGAGCTCATCCTTATAAGGTCGGTCCTGGGTGCCCAGAGGGCACCTGTAGAAGGGGGGGTACTGTCACACCGGTGACAGGTTTGAGAAGGTCTGAAAGATTATCTGCTCATTAGTGATCTAACAGCCTCTTTTGGTTTCACTTTGTCTGTGTTGCTTGTATGTCCACACCTCCTGTTCAGCTGTGGATCATGTGACCTTTACCTCCCCCTATTTATTTTGACTTCACCCATCACTCCTTGCTCTGGATAGCTTCGGTGTTGGAAGAGCTGGAGTGTGGTTCTAGTTGAAGTCCTGATCATCCATCATCATTAGAAGTTAAGTGTTCCGCTTGTTGTGTTTTGTATTCCCCCCCCCCCTCTGTTATTTACTAGGCCTCAGTGAGACGCTGGTTCCTTCACCAGGGAAGGAGCAGGTTGTCTCTGCCCTGTCATTAAGTCTAGGGCATCCGAGGGCCACCAGGGTTTTCTAGGTTCCTGTGTTTGGGCATCTCTACCATCGAGAGGTGCCCATACGGATAGGAGTTAGGGCCAGGAGCAGGGTTTTATAGGTGGTGACCCTTTTCCTTCCCTAGCGGTGAGGCATAGTGTCTTTTCCCTTCTGTCTTGTTGTATTTTGGTGTTCTCCCCTACAACCTCCGTGACAGCCACTCAAGCAACTCTGGTGCGTTATTTTACATAATCGCATGCACCTTCTCCAACTTCCCACTTAGGCTCCGGCCTAGTGCACCTGCCCAACCCCTACCACCCCTGCGGAACGGCCTTCCTCTTCCTCTGCCAGTCATTTTCAAAATGACCCTGTGCCAAAGTCCCTAAAGAAGAGCAGTATTTGTGGAAGCAGGTATATCGCAGGCCTCAATCAGTATTTGGTGGAAGCCGGCATATCGCACCCCTCAATCAGTATTTTGCAGAAGCAGGCATATAGTACCCCTTAATCAGTATTTTGTGGAAACAGTTATATAGAACCCTTTTAACAATATTTTGTGGAAGCAGGTATATCGCAGCCCTCAATCAGTATTTTGTAGAAGCAGGTATATCAAACCCCTCAAATAGTATTTTGTGGAAGCTGATATATGGCAGGCCTCAATCAGTTGTTAGTTGAAGCAGGAATATCGAAACCCGCAATCTGTATTTTGTGGACGCAAGTATATGGAAAACCTCTATCACTATTTTGTGGAAGCTGATATATGGCAAGCCTCAATCAGTTGTTAGTTGAAGCTGGTATATCACCCTCAAGCAGTAATTTTGTGGACGCAGGTATATTGAAAACATCTATCACTATTTTGTGGAAGCTGTTATATGGCAGGCCTCAATAAGTTGTTAGTTGAAGCAGGTATATCAAAACCCGCAATCTGTATTTTGTGGACGCAGGTATATGGAAAACCTCTATTACTATTTTGTGCAAGCTGATATATGGAAGGCCTCAATCAGTTGTTAGTTGAAGCTGGTACATCACCTTCAAGCAGTTATTTTGTGGACGCAGGTATATGGCAGGCCTCAATCAGTTGTTAGTTGAAGCAGGTATATCAAAACCCGCAATCTTTATTTTGTGGATGCAGGTATATGGAAAACCTCTATCACTATTTTGTGGAAGCTGATATATGGAAGTCCTCAATCAGTTGTTAGTGGAAGCAGGTATATCACCCTCAATCAGTAATTTTGTGGACGCAGGTATATGAAAAACCTCTATCACTATTTTGTGGAAGCTGACAGATTGCAGCCCTCAATCAGTATTTTCTGGAAGCATACAAATGCACTATAATATACTGTACCTTCTATTTTAGAAATTACAAACCGGATTCCAAAAAAGTTGGGACACTATACAAATCGTGAATAAAAACTGAATGCAATGATGTGGAGGTGCCAACTTCTAATATTTTATTCAGAATAGAACATAAATCACGGAACAAAAGTTTAAACTGAGAAAATGTACCATTTTAAGGGAAAAATATGTTGAATCAGAATTTCATGGTGTCAACAAATCCCCAAAAATGGCCATTTTCACCACTGTGTGGCATCTCCCCTTCTTACAACACTCAACAGACGTCTGGGGACCGAGGAGACCAGTTTCTCAAGTTTAGAAATAGGAATGCTCTCCCATTCTTGTCTAATACAGGCCTCTAACTGTTCAATCGTCTTGGGCCTTCTTTGTTGCACCTTCCTCTTTATGATGCGCCAAATGTTCTCTATAGGTGAAAGATCTGGACTGCAGACTGGCCATTTCAGTACCCGGATCCTTCTCCTACGCAGCCATGATGTTGTGATTGATGCAGAATGTGGTCTGGCATTATCTTGTTGAAAAATGCAGGGTCTTACCTGAAAGAGATGACGTCTGGATGGGAGCATATGTTGTTCTAGAACTTGAATATATTTTTCTGCATTGATGGTGCCTTTCCAGACATGCAAGCTGCCCATGCCACACGCACTCATGCAACCCCATACCATCAGAGATGCAGGCTTCTGAACTGAGCATTGATAACAACTTGGGTTGTCCTTGTCCTCTTTGGTCCGGATGACATGGCGTCCCAGATTTCCAAAAAGAACTTCGAATCGTGACTCGTCTGACCACAGAACAGTCTTCCATTTTGCCGCACTCCATTTTAAATGATCCCTGGCCCAGTGAAAACGCCTGAGCTTGTGGATCTTGCTTAGAAATGGCTTCTTCTTTGCACTGTAGAGTTTCAGCTGGCAACGGCGGATGGCACGGTGGATTGTGTTCACTGACAATGGTTTCTGGAAGTATTCCTGAGCCCATTCTGTGATTTCCTTTACAGTAACATTCCTGTTTGTGGTGCAGTGTCGTTTAAGGGCCCGGAGATCACGGGCATCCAGTATGGTTTTACGGCCTTGACCCTTATGTACCGAGATTGTTCCAGATTCTCTGAATCTTCGGATGATGTTATGCACAGTTGATGATGATAGATGCAAAGTCTTTGCAATTTTTCGCTGGGTAACACCTTTCTGATATTGCTCCACTATCTTTCTGCGCAACATTGTGGGAATTGGTGATCCTCTACCCATCTTGGCTTCTGAGAGACACTGCCACTCTAAGAAGCTCTTTTTATACCCAATCATGTTGCCAATTGACCTAATTAGTGTATATTGGTCTTCCAGCTCTTCGTTATGCTCAAATTTACTTTTTCCACCCTCTTATTGCTACTTGTCCCAACTTTTTGGGGATTTGTTGACACCGTGAAAATTTGAATCAACGTATTTTTCCTTTAAAATGATACATTTACTCGGATTAAACGTTTGATCTGTCATCTACGTTCTATTACAAATAAAATATTGACATTTGCCATCTCCACATCATTGCATTCAGTTTTTATTCACAATTTGTTTAGTGTCCCAACTTTTTTGGAATCCGGTTTGTATATTATAAGTATATCACACCCCTCTGTGTATCACACCTATCGATAGCAGAATGTTAACAGTCCTTAAAAGGACTTTTGTGGCCCTAATAGCTAGCGTTTGGTGACCCTAAGTTCCTAACAGCCTGTCCCTGCTCCAAAATGCAACCTCTCCCTACACTGGCAAAACACATAATTTAAAATGGCTGCCAGATCGGGTTCTGTTATAGGGTTGGGGGTGTGTCCATGTGCTGAAATGTCTCAATTGGCTGTCGTGTCCCACCTGATAGATGTGTCATGGGTCAAAGTTCGGCGCAATGCAAAAAAATATGGCGCGCGCGGACATCGCCATATGTTCGCGTGTTCGGTGGATCGTGAAAGCACAAAGTTTGCTGCAAACCGACCGCAGGGCGAACCGCAAGGCCATCACTAGTTGCTATCTATAATAATTGATAGACGCCTTAGGGTTAGGGATAGGCTGAGGAGTTCTTGCCCTCCAGAGACTTTTCCCAGGAAGCACTGTGTTTGTTCTGACTCAGACGAACCTATGCAACTAGGGGGAGCCACTCATCAGGTTGGTCCTCCTGGGGCTCGCCGTAAGCCTGGGTTTTGTTTTTTCTGTGGTCAGAGGGGTCATTTCATTGGAGCTTGTCCATCCATACCCAAAAAGAAACAACCGTCAAACTACTGACCCCAGGTTGTGCGTAAGATGGCAACCTCAGTTTGTTTTGCCAGCTATGGTAGTTTCGGGAAATAAAAACTGACAATTTCTGTGGGGCGGGGGTTAATTTGGTGGATGCCCGATTTGCTCGGACTCTGGGTTTTTCTTTTAGTCCTTTACCTAGATCTATCCCCGTATTCGCTATCGACTCTGCTCCTCTTACTCGGGGAAACCTGACATACATCTTCAGGTGGGGGCACTCCATAATGAGTTTATTTCTTGCTATATCCTTGAATGTCTTCCTACTCCTATGGTCTTAGGTCTTCCCTGGTTGGTAGCACACAATCCTGTTATTGATTGGCAGCCAGGGAGATATTGGAATGGAGTGAACATTTCAGGGACAATCGCTTAAGTAGCAGTTGCCCAGCCACCTCCATTACAACCTTACCAGCATTTGTGTCCGACTTTGAAGATGTTTTCTCTGAGAAGGGGTGTCAGGAGTTATCACCCCATCGTCCCTATGATTGCCCGGCTAACCTGCTCCCTGCAGCAAAGTTACCTAAGACCAGGTTATATCATCTTTAAGTCCCTGAAAGTCAAGCCATGAAGGACTATATTTCTGAGAGTTTGGTTAAAAGACATATCAGACCCCTTTCTTCACCCGCGACTGTTGGGATTTAAAAAAAAAATTCCCATGAAAATAAAAGAAAAAAATCCATTTTAATAACCCATTTTAACAGCAGTTAAAAGCGGATGCAAAATGGCCATTAAAAAGGCCAGATATCCAGAAAATGTCCATGAAAATCAGGCGGTGTGTCCATTTTTCACGGCCATGGTGTAAATGTCGGTGGGTGTGTTGAGCAATTTAAATTGTTTTTGTTCAATTAGTTTATTGCAAATACCTGGAGATTTGTAAATGTGGTGAATAAACCTTAAAGGGGTTATTGAAAGTCTAACATGCTTCCCAATGCCGGGACCCCTCATATAGATTATACTTACCCCGCTCACCGGCACCCATGTAGGTCCTTATCCCCGCATGGCCGCCGATGAATCTCCCCGTTGCGCGGATCAAAATATCTGGCGATGGGGGAGCAGCCAATAGCAGGGTGTGATGGAGATGAGCTTCCCTAGGCTCGCCCCCGTTGTCGCCTACTTTTGGTTGCGCCCGCCGTTGCTGGATGTTTTGATCCACGCAATGGGTAGATGCAGTGGCTGCCGTACGTGGATCAGGGACGACGCGGCTGCCAGGAGTAGGGTAAGTATGATCTATATGACGGGCCCGGGCATTGTGGCGCATCTGTTAGACTTTGGATAACCCCTTTAATTGCAATGACTGTGACTGTAGCTAGTCCTGTTCGCTAGAGTTGAGCGGACACTTGGATGTTCAGGTTCGGCCGAACTTCAGAAAAAAGTTCGAGTTCGGAACCCGAACTTGACCCTGATCCCGAACCCGATTGAAGTCAATGGGACCTGAACTTTTGAGCACTAAAATGACTGTAAAAATGTCATGGAAAGGGCTAGAGGGCTGCAAATTGCATCAAAATGTGGTTAAGAGCATGGCAAGTGCTCTGCAAACAAATGTGAATAGGGAAATGACTTAAAATAACATAAGTAAAAAAGAGGGTTAAGCAGCACTCCAGGTCCCAATATAGGGACAGTTGCCAATAGAAACCTGGATAGGTTGGTGCTCGCGGATCAGGATCCTGGCTAAGGGTCCCATAAGTATACAAATAAAGAAGAAAATCCACAGCACTCCTCAGTTCTGGTGAATAAGCTGGTTACTTTATTGGTAACAGCAGCATAGGAATAGCAACGTTTCAACCATCTCTGGTCTTTATCAAGCTATGAGATCATATAGTGACATGAAAAAACCCTGAAAAAACCCTGAAAAAACGCATTTCTGAACATGTGGCGAATATTAAAAAAGGTTTAGATACACACGTTCTTTCTAAACATTTCAAAACAGTACATGACAAAAACCCAGTTGGTATGGTATTTGCGGCAATTGACAAAGTAAATAAAGAATGGAGGGGGGGGAACCACATAGGGAAAATGTCAAGGTTGGAGACTCAAAGGATTTACAAATTAAATACATTGGTTCCCGGTGGATTGAACGCAGAATTCAAACTTTTCGGATTCCTATAAGTAGGGGGGCGCCCCCCACAGATGGCAAAACCCCGTCCAGATTATTTATTACTGGCGGGGTTCGGCCCTTTGTGGAGGGCCTCCCTCAAACCACCTCATCCACATCCCCTCTTTTTGTTCAATTTTTGGGACTATATATCCACCACATAGAATGAAGGACAAATATCAATACATACAAAGAATAAGGAATGGATTTTAGGATTTATATAAATAAACTAGAATGTAAAAAAACACAAATAATTACGAAAAAATGTATGAATAGGGACTAGATAGTAGTGGGATATGAAAGATAGCATGGAGGATTGCAGGTTTTTTTATGATAAATTATGTTTTAACTTGAATTAATTATGATAAGCTGTGTCTCAACTTGAATGGATGCTAAGTTAACCGATTTCGTTTCGTTTCGGACGAACTTAAAATATAATATACGTTTCCAAAGGAATAATGACATTTCAGAAAAAAACGCACGGATACCGCAGAGTGGATGTATGCGGCATGTTGCCGTCCGGAACGAAACGAATAAATCCTACTCAAGAATTGAATGACATGTTAACTAATAGATTAAAACATATATGTCCACTATAAAGAGTAATGGTTTTTATTGCTGACATACCGGGGAGCAAGGAAATCCATTTCGGGTTTTGTGGGAAAAATAACAGCCCACACCTGATCCACGAATTTGGACCTGGAAGTGCTATATAAAGGGGGAACTTATGGGGGTTGGAGTACCACTGAGGAAGGGGCGATATTATCCCCCGAAACGCGTCTGGTTTGGCTCAAGACCCCCCCAAAGATATGCCAACTTACTGATGGAAAAGGACTCTATTAACGATTACGCCGGAGATACATGACCTGACACGCTGATCCTAACTAACAAATAGGAATACAGCTGAGATCAGACAAGCGTCTGGCTGTAGGAGCGTGGAAGAAGGTACGCTGAGCTCGCAGGATACCGGCTCTAATACCCAGCGGAGCGGTGTCTAGAGCGATCACTCCGAAAGGCAAAGTCCTTTTTTCCTGTGCATGTGCAGCAGCACCAACACACGGCACCGACAACCAGCTACGAACAAGCTGACCTCTTTAGGACCTAACAAGACAGCGCTGATATAAGTGAGTAAAGCGGGACGCCGCAACTAATGCTCACCTAAGACTCAACTGAACTGTTCCTGTTTTCAGGGATTATTTTTACAGGAACGGACAGATATTTAGCACTTTTATCATTTTATTCCCCTTATATATGTGATTTCCAAAGACTTTTATTCTATATGGGATTTAGTGATCTTAGTCAAGACATTATCATGATGTTTTAATATATATTGGATCGTCTTATTTCAGAATTGTGTACTGTTTTACATTAATATTTTATAAAAATTATATTTTTTAGTGATTTAAGATATTTTAATAAACATATGGTAGTCCATGAACCAGAGTGCCCAGTATATTTTTATTTGATTGTATTCTTGTTCAGAGGAAGGGCGAATCCTCTTTACTGAGAGCACCTTTTCCAAAACTTCACCATTCCGGTGTGTCACACATCTAATTACATATAGTGACATGTGCCTTTAAATAGTGACTCCATGGGTGTGTCTCCCATCAATAGAACAGCAAAAATCAACATGTGAGATAACTTTAGTGTTTAAGATTCAGCCTATCAGGTGGCTGGGTGTAGTTAATTAAATCATTAACTTATCGTTTATGCATAAAATAACATAATACTTACTGGTGGGGGAGGGACCATGTGAAAACCGCGCTCAGTCAGGAGGTGAAATGGCGCCAAAAACCGGCATGCTCCAATTCCATATGCGCCTGCGCCGAGTCCCCACATCCACAGGGGGAGGGATTCTAAGGCGGCCAATAGAAAAATCGGGTGCCTGTGACGTCTGCTGTTGCCGGGGGCGGGGGGCAGATCCCAATGAAGGGAATGTCCTCCGGCCGCGGCGCCAATCAGAGCACAGGCGCCGATGACGTCTATTGTTGCTAGGGAGAGTCAGCAGTCCAAAGCTGAGCTAGGATTGCGTCCCCTTCACAGCAACTATACATGCCATACATATAAGCAACTGGGGGAGAACCGGGGTGATGATAGCATATTTAGCCTGAGGATCCCATCTGGCTGGGATCGTTGTTTAGACAATTCCAGCTTTCACTTGGGTACTCATACTAGGCTGTGGCCCCTACATGGACGTGGCCAACACTAGGTTAGCCATCAGTCCCTAGAAGAGGGGCCACAGGCCGACATTCATACATCCCCCATCTATGTACAGTATAAACCACAGAATTCCTTGAGTGTGTTTACTCTGTGACAGGGGTTGCTTAACATGGTAGTGTCCCCCCGGCCGCTCATTGTTTAGATAGCGACCGGGGGCGACGCCACCCTGTTCATACATACTCATTAGAGGGCTGCTAATGCATCAAACTTACCCCCGCGGTTCCCGTGTGGCCGCTGAAGGAGTATGGCAGTGATAGAGGTCTTGGTCATGTGGAATCTGTGTAGGCGCAGCTGGAGAGGTAGTCGGGTGAAGAAACTAATAAAACCTGGTTTCACATGGAGGACCCCCTGTAAGGTAAAGGTAGAAAAGGTGACTAAAGTGATTAAAATAAACACAACAATTATCTATTGTTGGGCACTCTACTTATGATAAAATCGTCCGTAGCAAAGTCATGAATAGAGATTGGGCAGGACATAACCTGGGGAAAAAAAAATTAATTAGTGTAAGAAGATGCTCAAATTAAAGTCCCTATTGAGTCCCTTCGGTTCCAGCGTATCAAGTCTGTGGATCCATTTTAGTTCTAATTTCTTAAGTAGAGTCTCTCGATCCCCACCTCTCCTCAGTTGTGGGACTCCATCGATGACTTGAAATCTCAACTGTGAGATATTGTGTCCGGTTTTTACAAAGTGTTCTGGGACGGGTAGTTCAAGGACGTGTTTGCGTATCTTAGATTTGTGTTGGGTGAGTCTTTTTTTGATCTCCTGTGTAGTCTCGCCCACATATAGCAGTCCGCAGGGACATTGTAGAATATAGATAACAAATGACGAGTTGCATGTGTACAGTTGTTTAATACGGTATCTAGTACCTGTCCGGGGATGTACAAATGTATTGCCCTTCATCATGCTGTTGCAATGGCAACATCCTAGACAAGGGAAGCTGCCCGTTCTTTTATTTTGTTGTTTTGGGGTATGTGCATCTGCATGTACTAACCTGTCTCGTAGGTTCGTTCCCCTTTTGTAGGAAAATAGGGGGGGATTCTGGAACTCAGGAGTTTCTGGAAAGGCCTGGGTTAAGAGTTTCCAGTTCTTTTTAATGATGGATGCGATTTGGTTGCTCAGGGGGGTATATGTAGACACAAATGGGATTTTTTTGAGTTGTTCTCTAGGTTTTCTTTTTTCAATCAGTTCTCGTATGGACATACACTGTACTCTGTCTTTGTGTTTTTGGACCAGTTTAGGGGGATACCCTCTCTCCGTGAATTTTTGTGTCATTTCTTTTAGTCGGGTATGTGTATTCTGTTCCTTACTCACTACCCTCCTAACCCGTAGGAATTGGCTGTATGGGAGCGATTTTACCATCCCGCGTGTGTGTGCACTGTCAAAACGCAGGAGGTTATTTCTGTCAGTTTCTTTGCGGAATAAATCTGTTTGTAGAGTGTTGTTTTCCGTGTATACCCTCACGTCCAGGAATTGTAGTTGTTCAGCTGAATATATCTTTGTGAATTGTAATTCCTGGTGTATCCCATTGAGGTAGTCATTAAATCTCTGCAATTGTGGTATAGTTCCTGTCCAGATGAAGAAGATATCATCGATATATCTCATCCAGCCTCTCACGTACTGGAAGAAGCTGGATGGATATATGTGGACCTCCTCAAAATCTGCCATATACATATTTGCGTAGGCTGGCGCCACATTAGATCCCATTGCGGTTCCTCTACACTGGACATAGAAATCCTCTTTAAACAGAAAGTAATTGCAGGTCAGTACGACTTCCAAAAGGGAGAGAATCAATTGTACCTTCTGTGGTGTGTAGTTGGAATGGTCGAGTCTGTGTTGTACCGCTTCTAGTCCTTTCTGGTGTTCTATGCTGGTGTATAGACTCACCACGTCAAATGAAACCAGTAGGTTACCCTCTGTGTATTCAAGTTCCTCTAGTTTAAGGAGAAAGTGGGAGCTTTGGACTGCTGACTCTCCCTAGCAACAATAGACGTCATCGGCGCCTGTGCTCTGATTGGCGCCGCGGCCGGAGGACATTCCCTTCACTGGGATCTGCCCCCCGCCCCCGGCAACAGCAGACGTCACAGGCACCCGATTTTTCTATTGGCCGCCTTAGAATCCCTCCCCCTGTGGATGTGGGGACTCGGCGCAGGCGCATATGGAATTGGAGCATGCCGGTTGTTGGCGCCATTTCACCTCCTGACTGAGCGCGGTTTTCACATGGTCCCTCCCCCACCAGTAAGTATTATGTTATTTTATGCATAAACGATAAGTTAATGATTTAATTAACTACACCCAGCCACCTGATAGGCTGAATCTTAAACACTAAAGTTATCTCACATGTTGATTTTTGCTGTTCTATTGATGGGAGACACACCCATGGAGTCACTATTTAAAGGCACATGTCACTATATGATCTCATAGCTTGATAAAGACCAGAGATGGTTGAAACGTTGCTATTCCTATGCTGCTGTTACCAATAAAGTAACCAGCTTATTCACCAGAACTGAGGAGTGCTGTGGATTTTCTTCTTTATTTGTATACTTATGGGACCCTTAGCCAGGATCCTGATCCGTGAGCACCAACCTATCCAGGTTTCTATTGGCAACTGTCCCTATATTGGGACCTGGAGTGCTGCTTAACCCTCTTTTTTACTTTCGTGGCTTTTTAAGCGGGCACACAGAAAAACGGATACTATTTTTCCTTATTTTGGAAACAATTTTTCTAAATTTTCTTCAAAATGACAGCAGCTGGTAGCTCAGTCTATACTAGGGAAGAAGTGGCACGGATACTGGGGAACACTACAGAAGAAATTTCCTTTCTGAATACACCAACTACGGACCTCCTGAAGCGTAAACTTGAACAAAAATAAATAAAAAATACCAGGGAGCGTGAGAAAGAGAGACCACATCCAAGGGAGGATTTATTTTTTCAAATTTAAAATTATAGAGCGGAATTATGGGACAAATTATTAAAGCTTAAAAGTGTGACAACTTTTTAAAGTTTAAGCATTGAATGAAAGGATGTGTCGCACATTAATTAATGAAGAATTTATAAAATGTTATTCCCTGTCAACTATGCAGAGCAGGGGTTTCGTTGCAAAATTAGAAAAATGTCACCTGACAATGTAATTGACGATTTTTTTAAATTTATGTTCCTGTCATCTATGTAGATGTGCCCCAGTGACATCCACCATCCATTTGGATATCTTCTCTATCAACTTTAAATGTTCTTTTCTGAGCCTACCATGTTGATCACGGTTATCGGCGAATCAAAGTTTCACGCCGGAGAGGGAGCGTGAGAAAAAGAGACCATATTTAAGGGAGATAAATTTATTTTAAAAAATTCGGATCGAGTGGAAATGTGGGAAAAACTATTGAGGCGCAAATGTGGGACAAATTACAGAAGCCCAAATGTGGGCCAAAAGAGTAAAGCGGAAATATGGGAAAAGTTATTGAGGCAAAAATGTTGGCCAAAAGAGTAAAGCGGAATTGTGGGACAAATTATTGAAGTGCAAATGTGGTACAACTTGTTAAAGTTTAAGCATTGAATCAAAGGAGGTGGCACGCATCAATTAAAGAAGCATTTCAGATTTTTTTTTCCCTGTCACCTATGCAGAGCAGGGGTTTATTCACGTCTAAAATTGTATAATGTAAACCCAAGAATGTAATAGAAAAATTACAGAAATTTATTAACCTGTCTACTTGGTAGAGCAGGGGTCTATGACAGAAAAAATTGTCACCCTAAAATGTAAAATAAAAATTATTGAAATTTATTAAGCTGTCAACTAGGTAGAGGAGGGGTATATTACACCCAAAAATTTGTGAAATTCACCTAAAAATGTAACAGACAATGTTTTTATTTTTTTTACCTGTCTACTAGGTAAATCAGTGGTACATCACACCCAAAAATTGGTGAATTTCACCAGAAAATGTAACTGACAATTTTTATTTATTTTTTTACCGGTCTACTAGGTATAGCAGTGGTACTACACACCCAAAAATTGGTGAATTTCACCAGAAAATGTAACTGACAAAGTAGTGAAATGACATAAAATAAAATTTGATTTTGTGGGGTCGATTTATGAGGTGGAGTCCCATATGGAGTAGGAGTTTGAGGAGGCAGTGGACGTAGCGGTGTAGGTGGAAGCGGCGGTGGAGGAGGACGAGGAAGCCAACACAGGTTTTTGGTATTAATTTTCTTTTTTTAAATTAGGGTACACTCCAAAAGAGTGTGAAATATCAAAAATACAAGAATGAGCAATTGCGCTGCAGTATAACAATGGCTGGTTAGTGCCGGTATACATGTCTGTTCTGCACAAGGTACGGACAAGTCCTGTGGGATCCATGCCTGGTTCATATTAATGAACGTGAGCTTGTCCACATTGGCTGTGGACAGGCGGCTGCGCTTGTCTGTGATGACGCCCCCTGCCGTGCTAAACACACGTTCAGATAATACACTGGCTGCAGGGCAGGCCAGCACCCCCAAGGTGTAAAGGGCAAGCTCAGGCCATGTGCCCAATTTGGAGACCCAGAAGTTGAAGGGGGCAGGCCCGTCATTCAGTACGTGTAGGCGTGTGCACACATACTGCTCCACCATGTTCGTGAAATGCTGCCTCCTGCTAAGACGTTCCATATCAGCTGGTGGTGCTGGTTGTTGTGGCGTGCTGACAAAGCTTTTCCACATTTCGGCCATGCTAACCCTGCCTTCTGAGGTGCTGGCGGTGCCCCAGCTGCGTTGGCGACCTCTTCCTCGTCCTCTGCCTTCGCCTTGTGCTTCCACTGTGCCCCTGCTGTCAGTGTGCTGTTATGGAGATATAACGGCCCTGACCGTGCTTACTGGTCCACGTATCTGTAGTCAGGTGCACCTTGCCACAGATGGCATTGCGCAGCTGATTTTGTCCCCTACTTGGTTGTGCAGGGAAGGGACGGCTCGCCTTGAAAAGTAGAAACGGCTGGGCGCCAGTAATTTAGAAATGCTGCCATTCATTGCTAGGGATCGCGGGTGGGTAGGGGGGTACTTCCTCTTCCTCTCCAGCGTTTGGGAGATGGAGAGCTGAACGCTTACTTGGGACATTGTGGAGATGCTTAGTGACCCAGGTGTTGGTGTTGCTGGCAGATCCTCTGTGTGCGGGGTGGCAGGTGGCACTGTCACTCCAGAGGTGGATGAAGAGGCCAAGACTGCAGCAGAAGAGCAAGCAGGAGGAGCCAGAGACCTTTCTTGGTTTTTGAGGTGTCTACTCCACTGCAGCTCGTGCTTTGCACTTAAATGCCTGGTCATGCAGGTTGTGCTCAGGTTGAGAACGTTTATGCCTCGCTTCAGGCTCTGATTGCACAGCGTGCAAACCACTCGTGTCTTGTCGTCAGCACATTGTCTGAAGAACTGCCACGCCAGGGAACTCCTTGGAGCTGGCTTTGGTGTGCTCGGTCCCTTGCTGCGGTGGGCAGTAGCAGGCGTACTGTCTTTTGCACCCTGCTCCCTCTTCTGCTGTGCTGGTGGCTCTGTGCGACCACTGCCTCTTCCTCCGAACTACATAGGTCACTCGCATTACCTTGATTCCATGTGGGGTCGAGGACCTCATCGTCCTCCACATCATCTTCCACCCAGTCTTCACCCTTGCCTTCCTTGTTGGTCTGCACACTTTCGAAAGCCCCAGCAGCTGGCACCTGTGTTTCATCATCATCCAAGACGTGCTGCGCTGGTCCTCCCATGTACTCATCTTGAAAGATAAGTGGTTTGGCATCGGTGCACTCAATCTCTTCCACTTCTGGGGCAGGGCTAGGTGGATGGCCCTGGGAAACCCTGCTAACAGAGTCATCAAAAAGCAGAAGAGACTGCTGCATGACTTGGGGCTCAGACTGCTTGGCTGATTTGCAAGGGGGTGAGGTGAAAGACTGATGGACATCGGCTTCAGGTACCAACTGTGGTCTTTCAGCGGGAGACTGGGTTGGAGACAATATGAAGGAACTGGATCCACTGTCAGCAACTCAATATACTATTGCCTGTACTTGTTCAGGCCTCACCATTCGTAGAGCAGCATTAGGTCTGAACCAGTGTAGGCCTGAATTAAATATTTCTTTGCACAAAATGGCTGTATTTCAAATGCCTGAATCAAACCCCTGTATGTAGAGGGTGTATCTCACACGGCCTGAACCATTGTAGGCCTAAATTCAATATTGGTGCACCAAATGGCGGTATTTCAAATGCCTGAATCAAACCCCTGTATGTAGAGGGTGTATCTCACACGGTCTGAACCAGTGCAGGCCTGAATTAAATATTTATTTGCACAAAATGGCTGTATTTCAAATGGCTGTATTTCAAATGCTTGAATCAAACCCCTGTATGTAGAGGGTGTATCTCACACGGCCTGAAACAGTGTAGGCCTGAATTCAATATTGTTGCACCAAATTGCGGTATTTCAAATGTCTGAATCAAACCCCTGTATGTAGAGGGAGTATCTCACAGGGCCTGAACCAGTGTAGGCCTGAATTAAATATTTCTTTGCAAGCGCCCGACTGTATAGGGAGGGTGCTTAGGGACTGATGGTCACCCTCATTGCCCCTTTTCCCCTCAGGGCATTCAGTGAGCTGGCCCCGCATGTTAATGGTTAAATAAGTTGGTAGATCAGGTGGCTGTTAAGGGTTAATTCTCTGGGGGGATCCTCCTTAGACAGGATGGGGGCGGTGCAGGAATCCTGAAGGTTACATATACCCCTCCCCTGTTCCTGCACTTCCTCTTGCAAGTGGAAGCAAAATTGGTGAGGTTGTCTCCCCTTTTGCTCTGTCCACACCAAGTTTCCACCGGAGATGCGGCCTCAAGGTCCTCCTGGCGAGTTTGCATGTGGAGGGTGAGGGTTGGTTGGCTCATTTACCGGCTCTCCCTGGCACCCTCCTCCCCCCTGCTCCTATTCACAAAACTGGCCGGGAGCTGCCGTATGATGCAAGCAGCCCCAGCACTTTGGCAATGCGGCCGGCGGACCACCCCCCCCCCCCCCCGCGGCATTTGGGTGCTTCCCTGTGTGAAGTAGTACTTTTGGTTGTGTTCCTACCTTGGGCACTAGGCCGTGTGTATTTAAAAAATAAATAAATTAATTAATTAATTAATAGAAAATAAATAAATTTATAATTTAAATAAATACATTATTTGTTCTATTTGGGCTTTCGAGACTTGCATATATGGCAGGGTTTTGTTCATATATTCGGAGGCAAAAAATAAATAAAAATTGTGTAGTGGTTAATATATTTGTCTAGTATACAAGGTTGGGAGTTTGAATCCTGGCAGAAGCTTTCAAAATAGAGATAACATTTGTATATTTATTATTCCTGTAGCTCTGGGCTATGATGCAGAAGCTGTGAGTTTGTATCCCCTTCACATACTTTTTTTCTTGTTTGTAATTCAATTGCCTCATGTCCAGTGGTACAGGAGTTACTGTTCGGTGGGTTTCTGTAGGGACGAACCAAAGGGGGTCGTCCACTATGTACGCTGTACAAGAGTCTTTATTCTAGTGCAGCTGGGTTGGTCGCCTGGAGGGCGGTGTTGGGACGCAGCGTTGGCAGGGTTTGTGCGAAGCTGGGCTATCCCCAGTTGGGTGGATATTGCAGGATTCGTAGTCACAGGTATGGTAGGAAGTTAAGCCGGAAGCGGATAACCAGGGTTCGTATACGGCGCTCAGGGTAGAGCCTTCAAAAGGTACTAACACGATTATGGTTTTTCACTTTATATTGCAGTCTTCCAATCCCCGTTCTGGGCTAGGTTTTGAAGCGGGTCAGACACACTGACTGGTCCTCTTGTGGGGCCTTCACAGGCCGGCATCTGACCCTCCAAATATCATTTTGCATGCATCGTTCCTTTGTATGGTAGGCAATACTTCCGTAGTTTGAGAGTATTTACTTTGGAAAGCGTGTTTCGTCTCCTTCAGCCTTCTGTTCTGGCTGATTGATATTTTATCCGAGGTGTTTGTCTCTTCATCCTAGGCCGCGCTGCGTTGGGGGTATTCCTGGTTTTGTATGGAGTAATAGTTCTCTTGGGATTGGGGCCATCTATACATGGTGATCCAGTAAATTTAAGGGGGGGGGGGGGAGGGTACCCACAGCGTGGTTTTCCTTGTTGGTTTTACATTTTACCTTGATATATTAAAATAAATAAATTAATTAATATAATAATAAAAAATATTGAATAAAAAAAAAAAAAAATTGTTAAATAAATAAAATAAATAAAAAATATGAAAAAATAAAATAATAATAATAATAAATAAATAAATATACTAATGGCATTTGGATGAAATATAGGTATTCTGTGGCTAGTTATATGGTCCTCTATGGGTGTGGCTGCTCGGGCTAATTGTTTTTCTTTCAGGTTTGTGGCGTTCTGCGGTTTGATGGTTGGGTCGAGAGGTGGAAGTCTTTTGGAACGCAATCCGGGAATTCAGGTGGTCATAACTTCTTCCAGAGGTGGTTGGTATAGAGTTGTTTCAGGGGCGTGGTGATGCTGGGGACTCGCGCTGGATAGTTCCCCTGGCCTATTCCGTAGCTTTGGGAGCTCATGTGTTCTTACATATGTTGATCCCGGTCATTTTCAGGAAGTTGGTGGTAATCTCCCAGCTGGGTTGTTTCTGGGCCATATATGGGAATGGCGTTAGTGATACAATACAAAGGTATGGATCAAGGGGTGGTAGTTAGGTTACCGTTATCGGAAGTTGCAGCTATATAGTGTAGGGGTTACAGTCCTCTGGATCGATGACCTCTCTTTAGTAACTATAGCCTGTACTATTGTTATTCTTCAGAAATACATCCAGGCCCTTCTTGATTTTGGTGAACTCACCATCACCACTTCCTCAGGCAGAGATTTCTGTAATCTCTCTGCCCTTGTCGTAGAGACTCCTCTTCTATGTTGATGTGCAAACCTTTTTCTTTCAAAGCAGGGGATGTCCTCTTGTCATGGTCTCAGTCCTGGGGGGTAGATTGATAGGAGAAATCTCTGTAATGACCCCTGATTTTTATGCATAGTTTCCCCCCCCCCCCAGTCGTATATTTTAAAGTGCATAATCCTACTTTTGATATTCTTTCATGGTGCTGTAGTTCCCTCATTCCAGTCATTACTTTAGTTGCCTTCTCTGAGCCCTCTCCAGCTTCGCTATGTCTGCTTGTTCACGGGACACCAGAACTGTACCCAGTCCTTCATAGTGGTCTGACTTGTTTTTTAAATGGGGTTGGTCTATGTTCTCATCACGGGTTTCTACCCTCCCCCCTTTTTTTGTTCAACCCGTTTTCTTATTGGCATTGGTTTTGTAATGGGACCTGATGTTTTTATGTATGGGAGTCGGGGAAATTCCTTTTCGGCCTGTAAGAAGGGTTTAAACAGACCCTGTTCTGCTGGGTGGTGGTCGGAGCCCTGTTTGGTGAACGGGTCTCCTCCGTGGCGACATTTGAGTACAGCGGAGATATGGTGGGAGCAGATGGCGTACTTGCCTGCTGGGAGTCCAGCTGTGGGCATACTGCTCTGATGATTACAGTTTAACTTGCCCGCTGGGAGTCCATCTGTGGGCATACCGCTCTGATGATTACGGTTTAACTTGCCCGCTTGGAGTCCAGCTGTGGGCATACTGCTCTTATGATTACGGTTTAACTTGCCCGCTGGGAGTCCAGCGGTGGGCATACCGCTCTGATGATTACGGTTTAACTTGCCCGCTGGGAGTCCAGCGTTTGGCATACTGCTCCGATATTATGGTTTATTAAGGTTTGCCGCTTTAATAAATAAGCTGTGGCCGATCACCACCCAGCAATAAAAGTGACACAGTTGTCGGTGTTGTTTGTTATGGGTCAAGGTTGGGTAAAGGGGCCAGGGGTTAGTAAAGGTGTTGCCCCTTCCCATGTTTCCCTGAATACCGTCAGTCTTGCAAGCGCCCGACTGTATAGGGAGGGTGCTTAGGGACTGATGGTCACCCCCATTGCCCCTTTTCCCCTCAGGGCATTCAGTGAGCTGGCCCTGCATGTTAATGGTTAAATAAGGTGGTAGATCAGGGGGCTGTTAAGGGTTAATTCTCCTGGGGGTCCTCCTTAGACAGGATGGGGGCGGTGCAGGAATCCTGAAGGTTACATATACCCCTCCCCTGTTCCGGCACTTCCATTTGCAAGTGGAAGCAAAATTGGCCCTCCCTCCCTTTGCGGTTATCATTGAGAGGCGGGCGAGGTGCTCGGTTATGATCAGTTATGGATACTTGGTTATTCTGTTTTGTTTTTTCTATTTTCAGAGCCCCCGCTGGGACTCCAGCAGTTTGGATATCGCTCCGAGGATTTTGGCTTTGGAGAGCCGCAAGTTCTGGTTGAGTCTATGAAGTCACAGCTGGCGGCATTTGAGTACAGCGGAGATATGGTGGGAGCAGATGGCGTGCTTGCCCGCTGGGAGTCCAGCTGTGGGCATATTGCTCTGATTATTACGGTTTAACTTGCCCGCTGGGAGTCCAGCTGTGGGCATACTGCTCTTATGATTACCGTTTAACTTGCCCGCTGGGAGTCCAGCGTTTGGCATACTGCTCCGATATTATGGTTTATTAAGGTTTGCCGCTTTAATAAATAAGCTGTGGCCGATCACCACCCAGCAATAAAAGTGACACAGTTGTCGGTGTTGTTTGTTATGGGTCAAGGTTGGGTAAAGGGGCCAGGGGTTAGTAAAGGTGTTGCTGTCACGAGGGTGTCAAGAGCCACGCCTGACTCCGTTGTACCCTGGGTCAGGAGGTCGCAGCGGTTGGCTGCACGCTCTATGTCAGATAGGGAAGTTTCCTTATTGTAGCTTTCTGGGTTTGCTTTACAAACCCTTTTGGCTCACTCAGGGATTCGTAGCTCCTTCTCTCAGCTGTTCCTTGTCCAGCACTCCCAATCCTCCTTATATTCCCCTCTCACACTTCTCTGGTTGCCAGATATAGAGCTTCCTGCCTGGACATCTATTCTGACCCACTGGAGCTGTGTTGCTGCGTTCTCTGAGTGTTGCCTTAGAACGCTACCCTCCGGATCCCTGTTGGACCTTTGTGGACAATTGTTGCCGTCCACCTGGGTGTTTGTGTTTGTCTGTGTTTGTCTGTCCTCTCCCTGGTGTTTCCCTCTTAGTGCAGTGGTGAGGACTAGCGATCCCACCGGCCCGTTCATTATCTAGGGCTCATTTCAGGGAAACCCAGGGTTTAGGCACGTGATCGCCGCACGGGTGAGGAACCCGTCTAGGGACGTCAGGGCAGGCAGGTGCCAGCTGCAAGGTGAGTTAGGGGTCACCACCTTTCCCTCTCCCTTGGGCAGGGCTTTCCCTGTTTTCCTCCCTGTGCGTGTTGCCGGTCATTACAGTTGCCCCTTCCCATGTTTCCCTGAATACCGTCAGTCTTGCCCAAAATGGCTGTATTTCAAATGCTTGAATCAAACCCCTGTATGTAGAGGATGTATCTCACACGGCCTGAACCAGTGTAGGCCTGAATTCAATATTGGTGCACCAAATGGCGGTATTTCAAAAGCCTGAATCAAACCCCTGTATGTAGGGGTGTATCTCACACGATCTGAACCAGTGTAGGCCTGAATTAAATATTTCTGTGCACAAAATTGCTGTATTTCAAATGGCTGTATTTCAAATGCCTGAATCAAACCCCTGTATGTAGAGGGTGGATCTCACACGGCCTGAACCAGTGTAGGCCTGAATTAAATATTGGTGCACCAAATGGCGGTATTTCAAATCTCTGAATCTAACCCAAATGAATTAAAGGTGTATCTCACAATGACATCTGCATGAAAGGCTGCCAACTAAATGTTTTTGGCCCAAACGAGTTTTTAACAACTGAATTTGACAACAGTATATAAGCCTGTAATTTCACACGTGCTGATGCTGCAATGCCTGAAAATAGTGTTTTTTGTTAAAAAAGTGTGTTTTTCAAACCCCAGAAAATGATAGGTGCATTTCTAGCTTAAATTGCACACTGACTAATCCAGATGTTGTAGATTGCCAAAAAAATTGTGATTTGCAATGTCCCAAAAGCTAAGATGCAGTGCTGGTGCACTGAGCTTGCATAAAATGGCCGCCGCCACAAATGAAAATTAGACATCCTATAGGACATGACAATACCTTTCTAACAAAGTTAGAACCAGACCTGTACCTTACATGGATCCAGATATCTTCCCATAGATTTATATCAAGCTGACAGCTCAAGGGGAGTGTCTTTTCTGCAGCAGCTCAGGAGGCGTGTCCATGCTCTCCCTATCACAACTCAGGAAGCAGTTGAAAGATGAAACTGAGCATGTGCGGCCATCTCAGTGAGCAGGTCAAAGAAATAAGAAATTAAGTGCACTATACAGATACATTTTATTGAATAACTCAGTAGCTATACAACATTTTTAATTACATGCAATTATAAAATTACTCAGATCCAGGTGCTGGCTGGAAAACTGTAGAATATTTTTTGTGGGACAACCCTTTTAAGTACATAATTGTTGATTAGAGAGTAATTATAGTAAATGTGAGAGTAAAGTGTTCCTCTGTCCCTTCAGCAAGGAGCTCACTTGAAATAATTAGATTAAAAAACAACAACTATATAGACATGGACTTTACCAAAAAGAAGAAACTATCATCTATTGTCTGTTTCCACTTGAACTGGATACATTTGGAAAACAACATTTCCATTCTCCTATTCTTGTCTGGGAGGTTTCATACAGTTTACTATGATTCAGTGAAATGACAGCCCCACCACCCCGGCATTTACCATTGATCTACTACTTCTATGTTTTGTCTGGTTTCTCTGTCTATTCTTTAAAATAAGGAATCAATCACATTCTGAAGAACCTTGGACATCTGACTCCTGAGTTTGGCTGTTCTGTAGATCAGGTAGGAGGAATGTAGAGTCGGAAGAAATCCTATGATAATATAAAGCCATGGAAGGCTCGCCCGGTATAGACAGAAAAAAATGGCAGCAGCAAAACAGACAATAAAGTATAAAGTGTTATATATGAAAGTGAAGGACACAAATGTCATCACTGAGTAATATGTCTCCAAACTGGTGGTTAAGTTACCGCTCATCTTCATCCTTGTTATGTGATGATACAATGAGATGAATAGAAGGATGGATGATATGCAACAGAAAAGCAGCGGAAAGAAAGTTCTGATAATATGAATGTATATAGAATTAGTAGAAATGCAATCTGTGACTGCATCATCCGTGGTCACATTGTAAGGTTTACCTTTGCCCATCTCAATCAAAAACATGGACAGCTGTACTGAACAACTGAAACCTGAGAGAAGCACTGAGGCTACAATGAAATAAACAGTCCTCTGTACTATCATCCTCCTCAGATACAGGAACAATCTGGTCTGGAAGTTGGAGATCTTCAGACAGAAGACAATGGAAAGCAGAGCTGTTAACCAAAAATTGGCATTAGTAAAGAAATTAGAAAGTGTTCCCATAATAACCAAAGTGTCATCTGAATGCAGATTTTTCATGGAAAGTTTATCCACAAATATATATAGTACAATTTCAGACTCAGCGCAGATCCTTGAAATGCAAACAGAAGTTACAATGTGGTCAACAGGAGTGACCGATCTTCCTTTCCACCAGTCGTTGACATTGACGGCTATAATAAATGAATGTATCACCAGTCCGGGTATAAGAGTCATCACTGATGAGATCAGTAGACCCAGATACTGGACTCCAGTGTCCCCCTCTGTAGAATCAGCCATCTCTCCTGTACTGTGAGGAATGAGGATCCTGGTAACGCACAGAGATTTTACCAAATGTTTAATGACTAACTTTTATTCTCAGATATTGAAATGTATTTGCTGAAAATGTAAATCACATCACAGAGACTCCGAGCCGGCGCCTGTCTACAAATGCAGAGCAGATCACGTAACATAGCGAGAAAGGAAAATAAAAAACATATGTTGTGTAAACTATGTATAAATATATCAATTCAATTATTTTGTTTCAATCCTAAATTACTTATATAGTCTACTTCAGTGCTGAACTCACTATACTGCTGGTGCTGGAGGAGTCGCTGTGTACATACATTACATTACTTATCCTGTACTGATCCTGAGTAGAGTTGAGCGAACACCTGGATGTTCGGGTTCGAGAAGTTCGGCCGAACATCCCGGAAATGTTCGGGTTCGGGATCCGAACCCGATCCGAACTTCGTCCCGAACCCGAACCCCATTGAAGTCAATGGGGACCCGAACTTTTCGGCACTAAAAAGGCTGTAAAACAGCCCAGGAAAGAGCTAGAGGGCTGCAAAAGGCAGCAACATGTAGGTAAATCCCCTGCAAACAAATGTGGATAGGGAAATTAATTAAAATAAAAATTAAATAAATAAAAATTAACCAAAATCAATTGGAGAGAGGTTCCATAGCAGAGAATCTGGCTTCCCGTCACCCACCACTGGAACAGTCCATTCTCAGATATTTAGGCCCCGGCACCCAGGCAGAGGAGAGAGGTCCCGTAACAGAGACTCTGTCTTCATGTCAGCAGAGAATTAGTCTGCATGTCATAGCAGAGAATGAGGCTTCACGTCAGCCACCACTGCAACAGTCCATTGGCATATATTTAGGCCCAGCACCCAGGCAGAGGAGGGAGGTCCCGTAACAGAGAATCTGTCTTCATGTCAGCAGAGAATTAGTCTGCATGTCATAGCAGAGAATGAGGCTTCACGTCAGCCACCACTGCAACAGTCCATTGGCATATATTTAGGCCCAGCACCCAGGCAGAGGAGGGAGGTCCCGTAACAGAGAATCTGTCTTCATGTCAGCAGAGAATTAGTCTGCATGTCATAGCAGAGAATGAGGCTTCACGTCAGCCACCACTGCAACAGTCCATTGGCATATATTTAGGCCCAGCACACACACAGGCAGAGGAGAGAGGTCCCGTAACAGAGAATCTGGCTTCATGTCAGCAGAGAATCAGTCTGCATGTCATAGCAGAGAATGAGGCTTCACGTCAGCCACCACTGCAACAGTCCATTGGCATATATTTAGGCCCAGCACACACACAGGCAGAGGAGAGAGGTCCCGTAACAGAGAATCTGGCTTCATGTCAGCAGAGAATCAGTCTGTATGTCATAGCAGAGAATGAGGCTTCACGTCAGCCACCACTGCAACAGTCCATTGGCATATATTTAGGCCCAGCACACACACAGGCAGAGGAGAGAGGTCCCGTAACAGAGAATCTGGCTTCATGTCAGCAGAGAATCAGTCTGCATGTCATAGCAGAGAATGAGGCTTCACGTCAGCCACCACTGCAACAGTCCATTGGCATATATTTAGGCCCAGCACACACACAGGCAGAGGAGAGAGGTCCCGTAACAGAGAACCTGGCTTCATGTCAGCAGAGAATCAGTCTGCATGTCATAGCAGAGAATGAGGCTTCACGTCAGCCACCACTGCAACAGTCCATTGGCATATATTTAGGCCCAGCACACACACAGGCAGAGGAGAGAGGTCCCGTAACAGAGAATCTGGCTTCATGTCAGCAGAGAATCAGTCTGCATGTCATAGCAGAGAATGAGGCTTCACGTCAGCCACCACTGCAACAGTCCATTGGCATATATTTAGGCCCAGCACACACACAGGCAGAGGAGGGAGGTCCCGTAACAGAGAATCTGTCTTCATGTCAGCAGAGAATTAGTCTGCATGTCATAGCAGAGAATGAGGCTTCACGTCAGCCACCACTGCAACAGTCCATTGGCATATATTTAGGCCCAGCACCCAGGCAGAGGAGAGAGGTCCCGTAACAGACAATCTGGCTTCATGTCAGCAGAGAATCAGTCTGCATGTCATAGCAGAGAATCAGGCTTCACGTCACCCACCACTGCAACAGTCCATTGTCATAAATTTAGGCCCAGCACTAGTGTTGAGCGGCATGTCCCATATTCGAATTCGCGAAATTTTGTGAATATTCGAAAGAATATTCGTAAAATATTCGCGATTATTCAAATTCGTTATTATTTCGCATATGCGATAATTCGAATTTTCGCATCGCATAATACATATGCTATGCAAAATTCACATGTGCGCTAATGAAATCGCCTTACGAAGATTCGCAACTCAATTCAATCACTAATGTATGAATGCAATGCCCTTTGCCTCTGTTCTGGGACAAGTGTAGATATTCGCATGTGCGCTAATAAAATCGCCTTACGAAGATTCGCAACTCAATTCACTAATGTATGAATGCAAAGCCCTTTGCCTCTGTTCTGGGACGTGCCGATATTCGCATGTGCGCTAATAAAATCGCCTTACGAAGATTCGCGCCTCAATCACTTTCTAGGCAATGTGAGTAAGATCTGAGCTGTTGGACCTTTGGGAAACAATCAATTATATGTGTACTGTAATTTTGTGGGGGGGGGGGAAAAAAACAAAAAACTAATATTCGTTTTTACGAATATATAGCACTATATTCGAAATATTCGCGAAATCGCGAAGTTGCGATATTCGCGAAAAAAAATTGCTTTTCGAATATTCGCGCTCAACACTACCCAGCACCCAGGCAGAGGAGAGAGGTCCCGTAACAGACAATCTGGCTTCATGTCAGCAGAGAATCAGTCTGCATGTCATAGCAGAGAATGAGGCTTCACGTCAGCCACCACTGCAACAGTCCATTGGCATATATTTAGGCCCAGCACACACACAGGCAGAGGAGAGAGGTCCCGTAACAGAGGATCTGGCTTCATGTCAGCAGAGAATCAGTCTGAATGTCATAGCAGAGAATCAGGCTTCACGTCAGCCACCACTGCAACAGTCCATTGGCATATATTTAGGCCCAGCACACAGGCAGAGGAGAGAGGTCCCGTAACAGAGGATCTGGCTTCATGTCAGCAGAGAATCAGTCTGCATGTCATAGCAGAGAATCAGGCTTCACGTCAGCCACCACTGCAACAGTCCATTGTCATAAATTTAGGCCCAGCACCCAGGCAGAGGAGAGAGGTCCCGTAACAGACAATCTGGCTTCATGTCAGCAGAGAATTAGTCTGCATGTCATAGCAGAGAATCAGGCTTCATGTCAGCCACCACTGCAACAGTCCATTGGCATATATTTAGGCCTAGCACACAGGCAGAGGAGAGGTTTATTCAACTTTGGGTAGCCTCGCAATATAATGGTAAAATGAAAATAAAAATAGGATTGAATGAGGAAGTGCCCTGGAGTCCAATAATATATGGTTATGGGGAGGTAGTTAATGTCTAATCTGGACAAGGGACGGACAGGTCCTGTGGGATCCATGCCTGGTTCATTTTTATGAACGTCAGCTTGTCCACATTGGCTGTAGACAGGCGGCTGCGTTTGTCTGTAATGACGCCTCCTGCCGTGCTGAATACACGTTCAGACAAAACGCTGGCTGCCGGGCAGGCCAGCACCTCCAAGGCATAAAAGGCTAGCTCTGGCCACGTGGACAATTTAGAGACCCAGAAGTTGAATGGGGCCGAACCATCAGTCAGTACGTGGAGGGGTGTGCACACGTACTGTTCCACCATGTTAGTGAAATGTTGCCTCCTGCTAACACGTTGCGTATCAGGTGGTGGTGCAGTTAGCTGTGGCGTGTTGACAAAAGTTTTCCACATCTCTGCCATGCTAACCCTGCCCTCAGAGGAGCTGGCCGTGACACAGCTGCCTTGGCGACCTCTTGCTCCTCCTCTGCCTTGGCCTTGGGCTTCCACTTGTTCCCCTGTGACATTTGGGAATGCTGTCAGTAGCGCGTCTACCAACGTGCGCTTGTACTCGCGCATCTTCCTATCACGCTCCAGTGCAGGAAGTAAGGTGGGCACATTGTCTTTGTAGCGTGGATCCAGCAGGGTGGCAACCCAGTAGTCCGCACAGGTTAAAATGTGGGCAACTCTGCTGTCGTTGCGCAGGCACTGCAGCATGTAGTCGCTCATGTGTGCCAGGCTGCCCAGGGGTAAGGACAAGCTGTCCTCTGTGGGAGGCGTATCGTCATCGTCCTGCCTTTCCCCCCAGCCACGCACCAGTGATGGACCCGAGCTGCGTTGGGTGCCACCCCGCTGTGACCATGCTTCATCCTCATCCTCCTCCACCTCCTCCTCATCCTCGTCCTCCTCGTCCTCCAGTAGTGGGCCCTGGCTGGCCACATTTGTACCTGGCCTCTGCTGTTGCCAAAAACCTCCCTCTGAGTCACTTCGAAGAGACTGGCCTGAAAGTGCTAAAAATGACCGCTCTTCCTCCTCCTCCTCCTCCTCCTCCTCCTCCTCCTGGGCCACCTCCTCTTCCATCATCGCCCTAAGTGTTTTCTCAAGGAGACATAGAAGTGGTATTGTAACGCTGATAACGGTGTCATCGCCACTGGCCATGTTGGTGGAGTACTCGAAACAGCGCAACAGGGCACACAGGTCTCGCATGGAGGCCCAGTCATTGGTGGTGAAGTGGTGCTGTTCTGTAGTGCGACTGACCCGTGCGTGCTGCAGCTGAAACTCCACTATGGCCTGCTGCTGCTCGCACAGTCTGTCCAGCATGTGCAAGGTGGAGTTCCACCTGGTGGGCACGTCGCATATGAGGCGGTGAGCGGGAAGGCCGAAGTTACGCTGTAGCGCAGACAGGCGAGCAGCAGCAGGATGTGAACGCCGGAAGCGCGAACAGACGGCCCGCACTTTATGCAGCAGCTCTGACATGTCGGGGTAGTTGTGAATGAACTTCTGCACCACCAAATTCAGCACATGCGCCAAGCAAGGGATGTGCGTCAAATTGGCTAGTCCCAGAGCTGCAATGAGATTTCGCCCATTATCACACACCACCAGGCCGGGCTTGAGGCTCACCGGCAGCAACCACTCGTCGGTCTGTTGTTCTATACCCCGCCACAACTCCTGTGCGGTGTGGGGCCTGTCCCCCAAACATATGAGTTTCAGAATGGCCTGCTGACGTTTACCCCGGGCTGTGCTGAAGTTGGTGGTGAAGGTGTGTGGCTGACTGGATGAGCAGGTGGAAGAAGAGGAGGAGGAAGCCGAGAAGGAGGAGGTGGCAACAGGAGGCAAAGAATGTTGCCCTGCGATCCTTGGCGGCGGAAGGACGTGCGCCAAACAGCTCTCCGCCTGGGGCCCAGCTGCCACTACATTTACCCAGTGTGCAGTTAGGGAGATATAGCGTCCCTGGCCGTGCTTACTGGTCCACGTATCTGTGGTTAGGTGGACCTTGCTACAGATGGCGTTGCGCAGTGCACACTTGATTTTATCGGATACTTGGTTGTGCAGGGAAGGCACGGCTCTCTTGGAGAAGTAGTGCCGGCTGGGAACAACATACTGTGGGACAGCAAGCGACATGAGCTGTTTGAAGCTGTCTGTGTCCACCAGCCTAAATGACAGCATTTCATAGGCCAGTAGTTTAGAAATGCTGGCATTCAGGGCCAGGGATCGAGGGTGGCTAGGTGGGAATTTACGCTTTCTATCAAATGTTTGTGAGATGGAGAGCTGAACGCTGGCGTGTGACATGGTTGAGACGCTTGGTGACGGAGGTGGTGGTGGTGGTGTTGGTGGTACATCCCCTGTTTGCTGGGCGGCAGGTGCCAACGTTCCTCCAGAGGCGGAGGAAGAGGCCGAGGCGGCAGCAGCAGAATAGGCCGAGGCGGCAGCAGCAGAAGAGGTAGCAGGGGGAGCCTGAGTGACTTCCTTGGTTTTAAGGTGTTTACTCCACTGCAGTTCATGCTTTGCATGCAGGTGCCTGGTCATGCAGGTTGTGCTCAGGTTCAGAACGTTAATGCCTCGCTTCAGGCTCTGATGGCACAGCGTGCAAACCACTCGGGTCTTGTCGTCAGCACATTGTTTGAAGAAGTGCCATGCCAGGGAACTCCTTGAAGCTGCCTTTGGGGTGCTCGGTCCCAGATGGCGGCGGTCAGTAGCAGGCGGAGTCTCTTGGCGGCGGGTGTTCTGCTTTTGCCCACTGCTCCCTCTTTTGCTACGCTGTTGGCTCGGTCTCACCACTGCCTCTTCCTCCGAACTGTGAAAGTCAGTGGCACGACCTTCATTCCATGTGGGGTCTAGGACCTCATCGTCCCCTGCATCGTCTTCCACCCAGTCTTGATCCCTGACCTCCTGTTCAGTCTGCACACTGCAGAAAGACGCAGCAGTTGGCACCTGTGTTTCGTCATCATCTGTCACTACCAGAGCTTTGAGACGTTCTCAAAGCTCTGTGTCTCCACCCCTGTGATGATGTCACTTAGGGTTGGAGGTTTTCTCACTGTTCTGTTTCTCCGCCCCTGTGATGAGGTCTTACTCTCAGCTGTCTCTCCTGCGTTTGATTTCTCTGCCTTTAAATCACCCCTCCTCCTATTGCAGGGCGTGGATTATATTTCTCCTTTCAGTTGTAGCTCTGCCTTGAGTATCTTCACTCCTTTAGCTACTAGTTCTCTGGACCTGTGTTCTGCTGCTGCAAGCACTCCGGATATTGCCAGCGCTCCTTGGATCCGTCTTCTCTACGGCTGCAGCTCCATCAGCTAAGTGTGCAGACTTTGTTATGTACCTGGTGATTTCCTGACTGGATCTGAGGTGGCCCCGGTTCCCTCCTTATTCTGTGCAGGGCATCGGAGGCCGTGCCCCTTCCACTATTGTAGGGGTTACAGGGCTCATCAGTCTAAGGTACGCGGGCATGCCTCGTTCCACCATTTGGATCCGGGCATGTGCTTTAGCAGCATAGGGAGAGTGTTGAGGGTCTGACAGGGGTCACCCTTTCTCTTCCCTAGTTTGGGTCCGGTCAGTAGCTCTTTTTACTGTGTATACTCTTGTTACCCTTAAACAGCCGTGACATTATAATCCACCAAAACCGTCCTTGTTGACATGGATCCGCTTTCTGACCTGGTTGACCGCATGCAGGGTCTTTCTTTGGAAGTAGCGGATCTCCGTCAATCTCTGACTCAGCTACAAGCATTGGGCTCTGCTCCGGCTCATGGAGTCTGTTGCGAGCCAAAGGTCTCACTTCCGGAAACGTTCTCCGGGGGCAGTGAGAATTTTGTTCGCTTCAGAGAGGCATGTAAACTCCATTTTTGTTTGTGTCCCCACTCCTCTGGTAATGAGGAACAGAGGGTGAGGATTGTCATCTCCCTGCTCAGGGGTAATGCTCAGACTTGGGCTTTTTCGCTGCCATCAGGGGATCCTTCCCTGCGATCCGTGGAGAGGTTTTTTGTGGCCCTGGGGCAGATATATGATGACCCGGATCGTGTTGCTCTGGCAGAATCGAACTTACGTGTTCTATGCCAGAACAAACGGTCTGCGGAGCTTTATTGTTCTGAATTTCGGAGATGGGCAGCTGATTCAGGCTGGAATGATGCTGCACTCCGAAGTCAGTTCTGTCATGGTCTCTCAGAGGGTTTGAAAGATGCCTTTGCTTTCCATGAGAGACCAACATCCTTAGAGTCTGCCATGTCATTGGCGGTACGCCTTGACAGGCGTCTAAGGGAAAGAAACAAGACCTCTCCGTCCAGCCATTGTCAGTCTAGGGGCAATGGTGCGGACTCATTCAGTATGCAGGGGTCTCATCCTGTCTCGCTCCCCTCTGAGGAGGAGCCCATGCAGCTAGGCCGACTTGCCCCTGATAAAAGAGGATTTAGTCCTCAGAATATGGTGTGTTTTTGTTGTGGGGGCATAGGTCATTTGGCAAATGTTTGTCCGTCTAGGAGATTCCTGAACTGTACTAAGAGCGATAATAAGAGAAAAACCTCAAGAGGTAGATCATCAAGTTCTGCTTCATCTGCTACTTTGGGCAAAGTTGATGTGGGAATTGATGCTTTTCCTCTGACCTGCAGTTCCCGTTTTCTCCTGTCTGCCAGGGTGGCGCTAGAGAGCAAGGTCATTCCTTGTGAGATTTTTGTCGATAGTGGAGCGGCCGTCAATCTTATTGACACTCAATTTGTAGCTTTGCATGGGTTTCAGGTTTGTACATTAGAAAAGGATATACCTGTTTTTGCTATTGACTCTGCCCCACTCTCGCAGAGATCTCTGAAAGGCATTGTTCACAATATCCGGCTAGCTGTAGGTGACACTCATGTGGAGGAGATATCTTGTTTTGTCCTTAACGGATTGCCTTCTCCTCTAGTTTTGGGGCTACCCTGGCTCACTAGACATAACCCCACTATTGATTGGCAAGGAAGGCAAATAAATGAGTGGAGTGACTTTTGTAGAGAGAATTGTCTCACAGCCACTCTTGCTGAGGTGTTTACTAAAACTCTGCCATCATTTCTCTCTGATTTCTCGGATGTGTTTTCCGAGAGCGGTGTTCAGGAGCTACCTCCTCACCGGGAGTTTGACTGTCCCATTAACCTCATTCCCGGTGCCAAGCTGCCAAAGGCACGCCTCTACAATCTCTCACAACCGGAGAGACTCGCAATGCGAACCTATATCTCTGAGAGTCTCGAGAAGGGGCATATTCGTCCCTCAAAGTCGCCTGTTGCCGCGGGTTTTTTTTTTGTTAAAAAAAAAGATGGCTCTCTGAGACCTTGCTTAGATTTTAGGGAGCTGAACCGTATCACGATTCGCGATCCCTATCCCCTTCCTCTGATCCCGGACCTCTTCAACCAAATTGTTGGGGCCAAGGTGTTTTCCAAATTGGATCTGAGAGGCGCGTACAACCTGGTCAGGGTCAGAGAGGGGGATGAATGGAAAACGGCCTTTAATACCCCTAACGGGCATTTCGAGAATCTCGTTATGCCTTTCGGCCTGATGAATGCTCCGGCCGTCTTTCAGCATTTTGTTAATAGTATTTTCTATCATTTAATGGGGAAATTTGTTTTGGTGTATCTTGATGATATTTTGATTTTTTCCCCTGATGTTCAGACTCATCAGGATCATCTTTTTCAGGTCCTGCAGATACTGCGGGAAAATAAACTGTATGCCAAGCTGGAGAAATGTCTTTTTATGGTATCAGAGATTCAATTTCTGGGTTTTCTCCTCTCTGCTTCTGGTTTTCGCATGGATCCGGAGAAGGTCCGTGCTGTGCTGGAGTGGGAGCTTCCTGAAAATCAGAAGGCATTGATGCGCTTTCTGGGTTTTGCTAACTACTACAGAAAGTTCATTTTGAATTATTCCTCTATTGTCAAACCCCTTACTGACATGACAAAAAAGGGGACGGATTTTTCCTCTTGGTCGGAGGAGGCGCTTGCAGCCTTTTCTAAGATTAAAGAGAGTTTTGCGTCTGCTCCCATCTTGCTGCATCCCGATGTTTCCTTACCTTTTATTGTTGAGGTGGATGCTTCCGAGGTGGGTGTGGGTGCAGTTTTGTCCCAGGGCCCCTCTCCTGCCAAATGGCGACCTTGTGCCTTTTTCTCTAGAAAACTCTCCCCGGCAGAGAGAAACTATGATGTGGGAGATAGGGAGTTGTTGGCTTTCGAGGAATGGCGCCATTGGTTGGAGGGGGCCAGGCACCCTATCACCGTTTTTACCGACCATAAGAATCTGGCGTACCTGGAGTCGGCCAGGCGTATGAATCCGAGACAGGCCAGATGGTCTCTGTTCTTCTCCAGATTTAATTTTGTTGTTACTTTCCGCCCTGGGATCAAGAATGTGAAGGCTGATGCTCTCTCTCGCTGTTTTCCGGGAGGAGGAAACTCCGAGGACCCGGGTCCCATTTTGGCGGAGGGGGTAGTTGTTTCTGCTCTATATTCCGATTTGGAGGCCGAGGTCCAGGCTGCCCAGTCTGAGGCACCTGCCCGTTGTCCCTCCGGGAAGTTGTTCGTGCCTCCTGAGCTACGTCACAAACTCTTTAAGGAACATCATGATACAGTTCTTGCTGGTCACCCCGGGAGTAGAGCCACGGTAGATCTCATTGCTCGGAGATTTTGGTGGCCGGCTCTTCGTAAGTCTGTGGAGGGTTTTGTGGCGGCTTGTGAGACGTGCGCTCGCGCTAAGGTCCCTCGTTCACGACCTTCAGGTTCCCTTCTCCCGTTACCCATACCTTCCCGTCCTTGGACACACCTGTCCATGGACTTTATCACGGATCTTCCTCGTTCCTCGGGGAAGTCGGTGATCCTGGTGGTCGTGGACCGTTTTAGCAAGATGGCTCATTTTGTTCCTTTCCCTGGTTTACCCAATGCTAAAACGTTGGCGCAAGCTTTTGTCGATCATATTGTTAAATTGCACGGCATTCCCTCTGAGATTGTTTCCGATAGAGGCACGCAGTTTGTGTCCAGGTTCTGGAAGGCTTTCTGTTCTCGCCTGGGGGTTCGGCTGTCCTTCTCTTCTGCTTTTCACCCGCAGTCGAATGGTCAGACTGAGCGCCTCAATCAGAATCTGGAGACATATTTGCGCTGTTTTGTGGCAGAGAACCAGGAGGATTGGTGTTCATTTCTCCCTCTTGCTGAGTTTGCTTTGAACAACCGTCGTCAGGAATCTTCTGATAAGTCACCATTTTTTGGTGCATATGGGTTCCATCCGCAGTTTGGGACATTCTCGGGAGGGGCTCTTTCTGGTTTACCTGAGGAGGAGAGATTTTCCTCGTCTTTGTCTACCATTTGGCAAAAGATTCAGAGTAATCTCAGAAAGATGAGTGAGAAGTATAAGCGTGTGGCTGATAAGAGACGTGTGCCTGGTCCGGACCTGAATGTGGGTGATCTGGTGTGGTTGTCTACAAGAAATATTAAACTGAAGGTTCCCTCCTGGAAATTGGGCCCCAAGTTTATTGGGCCTTATAAAATTTTGTCAGTCATCAATCCTGTTGCCTTCCGCCTTGATCTTCCACGGGTTTGGAAGATACATAATGTTTTTCACAGATCTCTCTTAAAACCATATGTCCAGCCCACGGTACCCTCCTCTTTGCCTCCTCCTCCGATTTTGGTTGATGGCAATCTGGAGTTTGAGGTTTCCAGAATTGTGGACTCTCGCATTGTCCGCGGTTCTCTTCAGTACCTCGTTCATTGGAAGGGTTATGGTCCTGAGGAGAGGATGTGGGTTCCGATGTCGGACATTAAAGCCACTCGCCTTATCAGGGCATTTCATAGGGCTCATCCTGGGAAGGTGGGTCCTGGGTGTCCGGAGTCCACCCGTAGAAGGGGGGGTACTGTCACTACCAGAGCTTTGAGACGTTCTCAAAGCTCTGTGTCTCCACCCCTGTGATGATGTCACTTAGGGTTGGAGGTTTTCTCACTGTTCTGTTTCTCCGCCCCTGTGATGAGGTCTTACTCTCAGCTGTCTCTCCTGCGTTTGATTTCTCTGCCTTTAAATCACCCCTCCTCCTATTGCAGGGCGTGGATTATATTTCTCCTTTCAGTTGTAGCTCTGCCTTGAGTATCTTCACTCCTTTAGCTACTAGTTCTCTGGACCTGTGTTCTGCTGCTGCAAGCACTCCGGATATTGCCAGCGCTCCTTGGATCCGTCTTCTCTACGGCTGCAGCTCCATCAGCTAAGTGTGCAGACTTTGTTATGTACCTGGTGATTTCCTGACTGGATCTGAGGTGGCCCCGGTTCCCTCCTTATTCTGTGCAGGGCATCGGAGGCCGTGCCCCTTCCACTATTGTAGGGGTTACAGGGCTCATCAGTCTAAGGTACGCGGGCATGCCTCGTTCCACCATTTGGATCCGGGCATGTGCTTTAGCAGCATAGGGAGAGTGTTGAGGGTCTGACAGGGGTCACCCTTTCTCTTCCCTAGTTTGGGTCCGGTCAGTAGCTCTTTTTACTGTGTATACTCTTGTTACCCTTAAACAGCCGTGACATCATCAGAGACATGCTGAGGTGGTATTCCCATGTCCTCATCATCAGGAAACATAAGTGGTTGTGCGTCAGTGCATTCTATGTCTTTCACCGCTGGGGAAGGGCTAGGTGGATGCCCTTGGGAAACCCTGCCAGCGGAGTCTTCAAACAGCATAAGAGACTGCTGCATAACTTGAGGCTGAGACAGTTTCCCTGGTATGCATGGGGGTGATGTGACAGACTGATGGGGTTGGTTTTCAGGCGCCATCTGTGCGCTTTCTGCAGAAGACTGGGTGGGAGATAATGTGAACGTGCTGGATCCACTGTCGGCCACCCAATTGACTAATGCCTGTACCTGCTCAGGCCTTACCATCCTTAGAACGGCATTGGGCCCCACCATATATCGCTGTAAATTCTGGCGGCTACTGGGACCTGAGGTAGTTGGTACACTAGGACGTGTGGATGTGGCAGAACGGCCACGTCCTCTCCCAGCACCAGAGGGCCCACTAACACCACCACGACCATGTCCACGTCCGCGTCCCTTACTAGATGTTTTTCTCATTGTTATGGTTCACCACAACAACAAATATATTATTTGGCCCAATGTATTGTATTCAAATTCAGCGGGATATAAATTTGAGGCCTAGTATTTAGGCGCTGGGTGACCGGTATGGATTTAGTGACAGAATTAGACTTGGAAATGCACAGAAGCGTGTGTGTGAAGTTATTCTGAATGACCCTATGTGCACCTTGAATATTATATACCCTTTTAGGGATAGATTTCAAATAGCTCTGATATAGCAGAAACCACTAAATTATGAAATTGCTAAATTGGGAATTGTATTTCAACCCAGAACAAGAAATGTGCTTGAACGGACACTAAATAACTCGCCCAGCTACAGCACTAAGGACAGATTTAGCTGGATATAAATTTGAGGCCTAGTATTTAGGCGCTGGGTGACAGGTATGGGTTTAGTGACAGAATTAGACTTGGAAATGCACAGTAGCGGGTGTGTGAAGTTATTCTGAATGTCCCTATGTGCACCTTCAATATGATCTACCCTTTTAGGGATAGATTTCAAATAGCTCTGATATAGCAGAAACCACTAAATTATGAAATTGCTAAATTGGGAATTGTATTTCAACCCAGAACAAGAAATGTGCTTGAACGGACACTAAATAACTCGCCCAGCTACAGCACTAAGGACAGATTTAGCTGGATATAAATTTGAGGCCTAGTATTTAGGCGCTGGGTGACAGGTATGGGTTTAGTGACAGAATTAGACTTGGAAATACACAGTAGCGGGTGTGTGTGAAGTTATTCTGAATGACCCAATGTGCACCTTGAATATTATATACCCTTTTAGGGATAGATTTCAAATAGCTCTGATATAGCAGAAACCACTAAATTATGAAATTGCTAAATTGGGAATTGTATTTCAACCCAGAACAAGAAATGTGCTTGAACGGACACTAAATAACTCGCCCAGCTACAGCACTAAGGACAGATTTAGCTGGATATAAATTTGAGGCCTAGTATTTAGGCGCTGGGTGACAGGTATGGGTTTAGTGACAGAATTAGACTTGGAAATGCACAGTAGCGGGTGTGTGAAGTTATTCTGAATGTCCCTATGTGCACCTTCAATATGATCTACCCTTTTAGGGATAGATTTCAAATAGCTCTGATATAGCAGAAACCACTAAATTATGAAATTGCTAAATTGGGAATTGTATTTCAACCCAGAACAAGAAATGTGCTTGAACGGACACTAAATAACTCGCCCAGCTACAGCACTAAGGACAGATTTAGCTGGATATAAATTTGAGGCCTAGTATTTAGGCGCTGGGTGACAGGTATGGGTTTAGTGACAGAATTAGACTTGGAAATGCACAGTAGCGGGTGTGTGAAGTTATTCTGAATGACCCTATGTGCACCTTGAATATTATATACCCTTTTAGGGATAGATTTCAAATAGCTCTGATACAGCAGAAACCACTAAATTTTTAAATTGCTAAATTGGGAATTGTATTTCAACCCAGAACAAAAAATGTGCTTTGACGGACACTAAATAACTTTCCCAGCCACAACAGGACAGCGGTAACGAGAGATTTAGCGGGATATAAATTTGAGGCCTAGTATTTAGGCGCTGGGTGACCGGTATGGATTTAGTGACAGAATTAGACTGGGATATGGCCAAAAAATAACCACACTATTGCTGGTTAAATGCACTTGGTGATGGGCGCAGCTTGCCCCTGATGTAGTATATGGCCAAAAAATGAACAGACTATTGCTGGTTAAATGCACTTGGTGTCACAGCTTGACCAACCACACTACTGAGGGTTAAATGCACTTGGTGACGGGCGCAGCTTGCCCCTGATGTAGTATATGGCCAAAAAATGAACAGACTATTGCTGGTTAAATGCACTTGGTGACGGGCGCAGCTTGCCCCTGATTTAGTATATGGCCAAAAAATGAACAGACTATTGCTGGTTAAATGCACTTGGTGTGATAGCTTGACCAACCACACTACTGAGGGTTAAATGCACTTGGTGACGGGCGCAGCTTGCCCCTGATGTAGTATATGGCCAAAAAATAAACAGACTATTGCTGGTTAAATGCACTTGGTGTGACAGCTTCACCCTGATGTAGGCTTTAGCCAAAACACAAACGCACCATTGAGGGTTAAATGCACTTGGTGACAGGCGCAGCTTGCCCCTGATGTAGTATATGGCCAAAAAATAAACAGACTATTGCTGGTTAAATGCACTTGGTGTGACAGCTTCACCCTGATGTAGGCTTTAGCCAAAAAACAACCACACCATTGAGGGTTAAATGCACTTGGTCGCAGCTTGTGCTGGCGCACCACAAGACACAAAATGGCCGCCGATCACCCCAGAAAAATTTGACTGACAAACGGTCTGGGCAGCCTAAAAACAGTGAGCAATTGAGGATCAGCAGCTCAATGATCCACAGCTGCAGATCGATCAGTTAATCAAGTCCTTTGGAGGAGTTAATCTGCCTAATCTCGCCCTACTGTCGCAGCCGCAACCTCTCCCTACGCTAATCAGAGCAGAGTGACGGGCGGCGCTATGTGACTCCAGCTTAAATAGAGGCTGGGTCACATGGTGCTCTGGCCAATCACAGCCATGCCAATAGTAGGCATGGCTGTGATGGCCTCTTGGGGCAAGTAGTATGACGCTTGTTGATTGGCTGCTTTGCAGCCTTTCAAAAAGCGCCAAGAAAGCGTCACAAAAGCGCGAAGAAAGCGACGAACACCGAACCCGAACCCGGACTTTTACGAAAATGTCCGGGTTCGGGTCCGTGTCACGGACACCCCAAAATTCGGTACGAACCCGAACTATACAGTTCGAGTTCGCTCATCCCTAATCCTGAGTAACATCCTGTATTATACTCAAGAGCTGCACTCACTATTCTGCTGGTGGAGTCACTGTGTACATACATTACATTACTTATCCTGTAATAATCCTGAGTTACATCCAGTGCAGCCGGATTAAAGCGCAGCCTAAGGGGAGGCTGACATGAGAGGTTGGGGGACGAGGGGACGCAGGGTTAACAAGAGGTTAGAAAGAAGGTAGGAATAGGTTAAGGAAAGAGGGGGGCCGGGTTAGCATAGGGGACGGAGCCTTAGGTTTTAAAAGGAAAAGAAGCGGGAAAACGGGCGCCATTTTAGGTTTAGAAACTCCCACTCGCCCTCCCTTTTTTTCTGGGGGGGGGGGGGGGGTTTGGGGTATTTTGTGTCTGGTTTTGGGTAATTGTTTGTCATAGCAGTCTGGCGGTAGGAGGTCCTGGAAGACGGTGGTAGGGCTTGGTGTTTGTGGATGGGAGGGCCTCAAAAGGTGGGGCTGGACTCCCAGGTGTGGAAAGTTGGTTGGTTTCAGTGGGTGACCATCACTCGGTGTCTCCGAGCTGGAGTGATACGGCTGGAGGCAGGGTGGCTTAACCGGGTGTTTGGGGCACCAGCTGGAATCGAATCGGGGCTTCTAGGACCTCCTTCGTCAGGGTTTATATATATATTGTTATATATATATTTATATGGATCTTTACGTGTTATGTTTGTATTAATAAAAGGCTGCTGTGGCCATTTAATTCCAACATACGGTGTTGTGTCATTTTTGGTGGGGTTTTAGATGGGTGGTAAGGTAGTTGGGAAAATGATGTTTTAAAGGTGGGGGGGGGGGGGTAGAGGACCCGAGGAAATTCCCCAATAACCTTATCATGTATTATACTCCAGAGCTGCACTCACTATTCTGCTGGTGGAGTCACTGTATACATATATTACTTATCCTGTATTGATCCTGAGTTACATCCTGTATTATAATTCAAAGCTGCACTCACTATTCTGATGGTGGATTCACTGTATACATATATTACGTACCCTGTATTGATCTTAAGATACATCTTGTATTATACTTTAGAGCTGCACTCACTATTCTGCTGGTGCAGTCACTGTGTACATACATTACATTACTTATCCTGTACTGATCCTAAGTTACTGTTACGAGGGTGTCACGACCTATCGCTGACCCTGTTGTGCCTGGGGTCAGAAGGTCGCAGCGGGTGGCTACTCACTTGGTTTCAAGAGATCGCTCCATGACCTAGTGGTGGGAATGGATTCCAGTCCAGGTTTTCCTGCTTAGGTTTGCAATCCTTTTTGTCCCATTTAGGAATCTGTAGCTTTTCCTTTCAGCTGTTCTCTGTCAGCCACTCCCATGTGCAATGAGCAGGACCGTGGTACGGTTACACGGATGCCAAATTATGCAGTGGGTCAGGATATGGGTGTAATAGTCTATAGTTTTGTTTGTGACGCCAATTGCAGCGTGCGCAGGGTACTGTTGCAGGGCCCTTTAAGATGTAATAACTCACGTACCAGGTTAGGAATGCCAGAGTGGTGTAATGTCTCTGTATGGTAGCGGTAATGGTGTCAACGGTGTCTCCTACCTGGATACGGCTGAACTCCTGGATCCTGGATCACTTGCAATAAAATGAGTGTGTTGCTAGTAGAAGTAATTGAGGGATTTGCAGCTATAATTGAGATCCAGACTTGGAATAAAGTTCAAACTTGTCTTTACTATATGCAGCTTTCATCCAAGTGAGATACAGCAATAGACTTGGGTCCCAGCCGGTAATGGCAATGTGTGGAAGGAATCTATCTTCTGCTTCTATCATGTGCCTAGAGCTCTTTGCAGGATAAATCATCTGCTTGTGGCTCTGTAATGTGGCAGGAATTCATCATCTGCACTTACTATCTTCTGCTATCTTGGGGACTAACTAGCTGAGGAGGAATTTGGCTTCTCCTGGTCTCTGGGCTGTACTCACAGTTGCGCTCACAGGGTATGCTTCTTCCTAGAATACTGGAGGTGGCTGCTTGCTTCCACCAGCTGAGGCTGCAAGGCTCAGGCTGGGAATGATGATCAATTGTCTCAACCGAGACAAGATCCTGTCTTTGGATCCCTAGAACTGGGAGCTCCAAAAAGCACAGCCTTCCCCTAGCCGGGGTGGCTGGCACACTAACTCTAACTTCCTTCCCTCCCCATGAGGCAGGATGTGGGAACATTCCACACCTCCTCACAGAGGGGCGAGCTAAACTGGAATGTACTATTCCAGTTCAGAAACACTAAACTGTAGCTAAGTCCTTGCTGACATTGCTGCCACCTGCTGGTGAACATGAAGAATGACAACAATATATATTTAACAAGGCTTTACAATGCACATTTGTGAGAACATTATGTGAAATTACACAAAATGACAATGCAGATGTTGCCAACAGATTGTAGCGGGGTAAAAGAGTTTCGTAACATAACTCTGGGATGTTACACATGTACTACATATTCTCCCTATCTGCCTCTCTTGCTGCCAGATATAGACCTTCTTTTTCAGATCTTCTATTTTGACCTCTGGTGGAGTTGGAGTTGCTGTGGAGCTGTTGGAACTGGTGCTGTCAGATCTCCGGTTAACTCTTGCTTGTTGTCTCCCTTTGGGGATTGTTTGTGGTGTTTGTCTTTTCCCTGTTGTTACCCTAGGTGTCAGTGGTGAGGACTAGTGCTCCCACCGCCCTACTCACTACCTATGGCTTATTTAAGGGTAAGCCAGGGACGAGGCAAGTGATCAGCGTACGGGTTAGCAGCCCGTCTAGGGACGTCAGGGCTGCCAGGTGCCAGGTGAGTTAGGGGTGACCACTCCCTCTCCCTAGTGGTAGGGTACTCCCCTTCCCTCTGCACCGCATGTCTGTTACCTGCCATATCAGACGTGATATTATATCTGGCCCTTATTTTGGGGGGAAAAAGGGTTTCTGTCACCTGAAAAATGGGTATTAAGCTGGCTGACATTAGCGATGTGCTAATGTCAGCTGAACATAACTATATTAGTGCCATCTAACTGCCTGCCGCAGTTTTTGAGAAAAACAAACATTTATAACATGCTAATTAGCCTCTAAGAGCAGGGGGGCGTTGCCCCTGCTCCTAGAGGCTCCGTTCTCCCACCTTCCCCATGCCCTGCTACACTAGGTTGACAGGGCTAGGCAGTATTGGTCTCCTACCTCCGGCCCTATCTGCAGTGTAAATCTCGCGCTTGCGCCGTCCAGTTTGGTATACGGCGCAGGCGCAGTGAGTGAAGGGCGCTCGCCAGCTTCCTCAATGCGCCTGTGCCGAATACTGAATGGCGCGAGATCTCCCCAGTGCACAGGGCAGGTAGGAGGTGGTGAAGGCTGCCTGGCCCTGTCAATCTAGTGTAGCAGGGCGTGGCCAGAGGTAGGAGAACGCCCCCTGCTCCTAGAGGCTAATTAGCATGTTATAAAAGTTTGTTTTTCTTAATAACGGCGGCAGGCAGTGAGATGGCACTAATATAGTTATGTTCAGCTGACATTAGCACATCGCCAATGTCAGCCAGCTTAATACCCATTTATCAGCAGTGGTTGCTATGGGTAACCAGGTCAATCCGGAACCTAAGGTTGCTCTCCCTGACAGATTTTCTGGAGGGAGAGACAAATTTGTGGTGTTCCAAGAAGCCAGTAAATTATATTTCAGACTGCGATCCAAATTCCTCTGTTAATGAGGAACAGCGGGTGGGGATTGTTATCTCCCTTATTCAAGGGGATCCTCAATCCTGGGCTTTTTCGTTACCAGCTGGTACCCAGGCCCTCCGGTCGTTTTTTTGAGTTTTTTGAGGCCCTGGGTCTCATATACGATGACCCTGACCGACTCTCCATAGCTGAGTCTAGATTTAGGCGGCTTCAGCAAGGAGATCGGTCAGCGGAGGTTTATTGTTCCGAGTTTCAAAGGTGGACCACGAATACTTGTTGGAATGACCCGGCTCTCAGGAGCCAGTTTTGCCAGGGATTGTCAGAGAACGTAAAAGAAGAGACTCCTATATGCCTTGAGGCCGCTATGTCGCTATTAGGGATGAGCGAATTGACTTTGGATGTAATAACTTTGGCTCATTCTAATACTGTACGGAGCACTCGTCCATACAGTATTGAAACGAAATGTTATGCAAATCGACTTCGGATGTTTCACCGAAGTCGATTTGCTCATCCCTAATTGCTATTAGTGATGGACGAACATCGGCAAGGAAGGTTCGCGCACGCGAATGCTTGTTCGCTATCAAATGTTCGCGAACCGCGCGTTCGCATCGCGTCCATTGACTTTAATAACAGGTGAACTTGGAAAACCTTCAGGTTATATTTGCCGCCACCAAATACAAATTATGAGTGCACAAATAGTCCCACAACATGGACAGTGATATACCAGAGGTGGATCATTGGCAAAAATTCACACAAAAAAGATATATTTTAATCAGGGGTCATTTTTATGGGACTGTGTTTCCCAAGGATCATTTTCTACTGGGAAATACAGGGCACAGTATAATACACTAGAATCTATATAATATAAAAAAATTAGCTCTACCCCCAAATAATAATACAATTAGGTGGTCATTTATTATATAGAAATATGTCTATGTTAGGCGTATTTCTGACACAGATTGTGGCGAAAAGGTCCTTAGCGCTGCAATCTGCATATTTTTCCCGCTCATGCCAGGTCTAAAAAATTATGGCATGGGCAGGGAAAGGGATATAGTTATGGCCATCCAGTTATTGGACACCACCGCCATACATTGACCGGATAACACCTCTGTACAGTGACCGGATAACACCGTCATACTGTGACTGGATAAAAGGGTATAAGAGGGCACAGTAGAGGGAATGACTAGGGGCACTGCACAGGGTGTGGTAAAAGGGTAACAATGCAGGGTATAAGGGGGCACAGTACGGGGTGAGGGGCACAGAACGGGGTGGGGGGCACAGTCACGTGACCCTGTGACATTAGAAGGTCCTTATGGTGAATGCGCCTAATAAGGCACCATAATGAGAGGCAGAGGAGTGAGACAAGGGTGTGATTATGTGACTAGAGATAAAAAATTTAACTGTCGGACAGTGCAAGTCCACAAAATTAGGTAATAGGCATTCACCTGACAGCAAAGAACTTTGGATTCTGTGGCTGGAGGTACATTAGGTGGTCACAGGATAAAAATGTAACGGTCGGCCAGTACAGGCCCCAAAAATTAGGCAATAGGCATTCACCTGACAAGGAGCAAGCCAAGAGTTTCATGGCAAATTGTGCCAGCTCTGGCCACAGTTCATGCCTGCACACCCAGTAGTCCAGGGGTTCCTCACTTCTCAGAGCATCCACATCGGCCGTTAACCCGATGTAGTCGGACACCTGTCAGTCTAGGCGTTCCCTGAGGCTGGATCCGGAGGGCGGCTGTCGATGGGTTGACTGCAAGAATGATCTCATATCCGAAGTGACCAACACATCTTCAAACTGCCCTCTTCTTGCATGTGATGTAGGATTGGTATCCGCACCTGTTTCTCTGTGGGTGGAAGTTCCTCTGCCAGTGCCCACAACAGTAGAATTCAGCATCTCTCGCAGCAAGGCTTGGAAATGTTCCATTTTGACAGCCCTCTGGGATGCTGGTAACATGTCTGCCATTTTGTGTTTGTACCGGGGGTCTAAGTGCGTTGCCACCCAGTACAGGTCCTTGACCTTTATGCTTTTTATACAGGGGTCCCTCTTCAAACACTGGAGCATGAAGGCCCCCATTTGCACTAAATTGAAAGCGGTGGAGCACCCTGGCAACTGTTTATCGCTCAGGAGAATGTCGTCCTCGGTCTCCTCCCCCCAGCCACGGACAACACCAGGGATCCCCGAAAAGTTTAAAGCCTGCTCTTCTTGCTCCTCCTCCTACTCCCCCAGGCACCATCCTCCTCTGACTCCTTCAGGCTCCAGCTGACTTGTCTCAGATTGACTTGGCTGGCTTGTCTCATTCAGCATTGCGACATCCTCATCTTCCAGCTCCTGCTCCTCGATGGCTTGATCAATGACACGACGCAATGCATGCTCCAGAAAGAAGGGGTAAGGTATGATGTCACTGATGGTGCCCTGGCTGCGACTGACCAGTTTGGTGATCTCAACAAATGACCGCAGAAGTCTGCATGTGTTGCATATGAGCAGCCACTGGTGCGGTGAAAATAAACCAAGCTCCCCAGAACCTGTCCTGCCGCAGAGTTCGTACAGGTAGTCATTAACGGCATGTTTCTGCTGGAGCAGCCTATCAATCATATACAAGGTGGGGTTCCAGTGCGTCGGGCTGTCACAAATCAGACATCTGATCGGCAAGTGGTGTCGCCGCTGAACGTCAGCAAGGCGAGCCATGGCCGTGTAAGATTTTATAAAATGGTCAGAGATTTTCCTGGCCTGCCGCAAGAAGTCCTGGACCCCGGGGTATTTGGCAACGAATCGCTGCATGTCTAAGTTTAGGATGTGTGCCATGCATGGCACGTGTGTCATTTTGCACTGTTTCAGCGCCCTCAGCAGAATTGCACCATTGTCGGACACCACTTTACCAACTGTCAAATTGAGCGGGGTTAGCCACTGAATAACCTGTGACCGCAGAGCTGAAAGCAGTGCAGGACCAGTGTGGCTCTTGGCTTCCAGGCACAACAGCCGCAGCACAGCATGGCAAAGTCTCACTTGGCACGTCGAATAGGTTCTGGGGAGTTTGGGGGGGTGCAGCGAAAGAGGCGGTAGCAGTGGAAAAGGAGGAGTCAGCCGAGGATGAGATGGAGGATGGAGTAGGAGGAGGAGGAGAAGAAGAAGAAGAAGAGGCAGGCCTGCATGCAAACCGTGGTGGTAACACCAAATCCACACAGGTGCCACGGGTTCCATGCTTGATAGCGTCAGAAGGTTCACCCAGTGGGCAGCAAAAGTTATGTACCTTTCCTGCTTGTGTTTGCTAGACCACGTGTCTGTGGTCAGATGTATCTTTGCATCGACACTGTGTGCCAGAGATATATTAACTTGTTGCTAAACGTGGCCATATAGTTCAGGGATGCCCTTCTGGGAGAAATATTTCCTTCCGGGGAACTTCCATTGCGGTGTGCCAATGGCCACACATTTTCTAAAGGCCTCCGAGTCCACCAATTTATATGGCAGTAGTTGGTGGGCTAGCAGTTCCGACAAGCCAGCGGTCAGCCGTTGAACAAGAGGATTATCCGGCATCATAATTTTTTTACGCTAGAATATGTAGGACACGGAAGGCTCCTTTGTGGCAGATAAATGTGACTACGACACGGTCTAAGGTGGCGTGGAGGACAAATGGGAGGAGAAGGAGAAGAGGCAAAATGTGGAGAGCTGGGAGTGTGGCTTTGTGGGTTCTGACTGCGTTGCTCCCACTGGGCTTGGTGATGGGAGGCCAGGTGCCTTCTTAAGGTGGTCGTCCCTAGGTGAGTGTTGGGCTTACCGCGACTTATGCATTGACAGAACAGGCTGCAGATGGCAACACTATTGTCAGCAGCTGACACATTAAAAAAAGCCCACACTGCGGAGCCATGTGCCGGCATCCTGGGAGCGCAAGATGTGACTGTGCATGGTGGATGGCTCGCTCCAGATACATTTGCAGTCTGCTTTTTGCCTCCTGTGCACTGCGAGTACTGCTTGCTTCTCCTACTTCTACCCCCTATCTGCTGCTCGTCTCTCCCTCTTAACTCCCCTTCTCTTCCTTTCTTGTGGGCACCCACGTGACGTCCATCAACGTGTCATCATCGTCACCTTCACCACCACTGACATTAGAGATCTTGGAGTAGGCAGGATCAGCGGGGACCACCCTCCTTGGGCTGATCTGGGTATTGTCTTCAGAACGCTGGGTGGCGGCCGTTGCTAGTTCCTCTTCCTCATCCGATGCCAAGAATGGCTGCGCTTTGATAAGGTCTGGGAATGGATGGGAAAATAATTACTCTGATTCGAGTGAAGGGGCTATGGTGGTGGTGGTGGTGTCTTTGGGGGTGCACACAGCAGAGAGTGAGGAGGGTGCAGATACAGAGGATGAGGAGGGTGCAGAAGCAGAAGGCTGAGTGAGCCACTCAACCAACTCTGGTGCACCTTCTCCAACTTCTCACTTAGGCTCCGGCCTGGTGCACCTGCCCAACCCCTACCACCCCTGCGGAATGGCCTTCCTCTTCCTCTGCCTGTTATTTTCAAAATGACCCTGTGCCAAAGTCCCTAGAGAAGAGCAGTATTTGTGGAAGCAGGTATATCGCACCACTCAATCAGTATTTTGCGGATGCAGGCATATAGAACCCCTTAATCAGTATTTTGTGGAAACTGGTATATAGAACCCTTTAATCAATATTTTGTGGAAGCAGGTATATCGCACCCCTCATTCAGTATTTTGTGGAAGCAGGTATATCAAACCCCTCAATCAGTATTTTGCTGAAGCTGATATATGGCAGGCCTCAATCAGTTGTTAGTTGAAGCTGGTATATCACCCTTTAAGCAGTAATTTTGTGGACGCAGGTATATGGAAAACCTCTATCACACATGGAGTACTGTCTATACATAGAGTACTGTGTACAGTTCTGGGGTCCTGTGAACAAGGCAGACATAGCAGAGCTGGAGAGGGTTCAGAGGAGGGCAACTAAAGTAATAACTGGAATGGGGCAACTACAGTACCCTGAAAGATTATCAACATTAGGGTTATTCACTTTAGAAAAAAGACAACTGAGGGGAGATCTAATTATATGTATAAATATATCAGGGGACAGTACAGAGATCTCTACCATCATCTATTTATCCCGAGGAATGTGACTGTGTCGAGGGGACACCCTCTGCATCTGGAGGAAAGAAGGTTTGTACACAAACATAGAAAAGGATTCTTTACGGTAAGAGCAGTGAGACTATGGAACTCTCGGCCTGAGGAGGTGGTGATGGTGAGTACAATAAAAGAATTCATGAGGGGCTTGGATGAATTTCTGAAGTGCAATAATATTGCAGGCTATAGCTACTAGAGAGGGGTTGTTGATCCAGGGAGTTATCTGATTGCCTGAATGGAGTCGGGAAGGAATTTTTTGGCTTGTACCTCACAGGGTTTTTTTTTGCCTTCCTCTGTATAAACTTGCAAGATAACAGGCCAAACTGGATGGACAAATGTCTTTTTTCTGCCTTATATACTATGTTACTATGTTACAATTTTGTGGAAGCTGATATATGGAAGGCCTCAATCAGTTGTTAGTTGACGCTGGTATATCACCCTTTAAGCAGTAATTTTGTGGACGTAGGTATATGGAAAACCTCTATCACCATTTTGTGGAAGCTGTTATATGGCAGGCCTCAATCAGTTACTAGTTGAAGCAGGTATATCAAAACTCGCAATCTTTATTTTGTGGACATAGGTATATGGAAAACCTCTATCACCATTTTGTGGAAGCTGTTATATGGCAGGCCTCAATCAGTTACTAGTTGAAGCAGGTATATCAAAACTCGCAATCTTTATTTTGTGGACATAGGTATATGGAAAACCTCTATCACTATTTTGTGAAGCGTCTTTATGGAAGTCCTCAATCAGTTGTTAGTTGAAGCAGGTATATCAAACCCACAATCTGTATTTTGTGGACGCTGGTATATGTAAAACATCTATCACTATTTTGTGGAAGCTGATATATGACAGGCCTTAATCAGTTGTTAGTTGAATCTGGTATATTACCCTCAAGCAGTAATTTTGTGGACGCAGGTATATGGAAAACCTCTATCACTATTTTGTGGAAGCTAATATATGGAAGGCCTCAATCAGTAATTTTGGAAGCATACAAATGCACTATAATATACCTTCTATTTTAGAAATTTTAAGTATATCACACCCCTCTGTGTATCACACCTATCGATAACACAATATTAACAGTCCTTAAAAGGACTTTTGTGGCCCTAATAGCTAGCGTTTGGTGACCCTAAGTTCCTAACAGCCTGTCCCTGCTCCAAAATGCAACCTCTCCCTACACTGGCAAAACACATAATGTAAAATGGCTGCCAGATCGGGTTCTGTTATAGGGTTGGAGGTGTGTCCATGTGCTGAAACATCTCAATTGGCTGTCCTGTCCCACCTGATAGATGTGTCATGGGTCAAATTACGGCGCAATGCAAAAAAATATGGTGCGCGCCGACATCACCATATTTTACCATGTTCAGCGGATATCGAACGAGCAAAGTTCAACGCAAACCGACCGCCGGGAGAACCGCAAGGCCATCAAATTAACTAGTTGCTATCTATAAGTATTGATAGACCCCTTAGGGATAGGCTGAGGAGTTCTTGCCCTCCAGAGACTTTTCTCAGGCAGCACTCTGTTTGTTCTGACTAGGACAAACCTATGCAACTAGGGGGAGCCACTCATCAGGTTGGTCCTCCTGGGGCTCGCCGTAAGCCTGGGGTTTGTTTTTTCTGTGGTCAGAGGGGTCATTTCATAGGAGCTTGTCCATCCATACCCAAAAAGAAACAAACGTCGGAAAACTACTCTCCCCAGGTTGTGCGGAGTATGGCAACCTGGGTGTATTCATCTCTTCCATACAAACATCTCAGTTTGTTTTGCCAGCTAAGGTAGTTTCGGGAAATAAAACTGAGATGATTTCTGTGGGGCGCGGGTTAATTTGGTGGATTCCCGATTAGCTCGGGCTCTGGGTTTTTCTTTTAGTCCTTTACCTAGATCTATCCCCGTATTCGCTATCGACTCTGCTCCTCTTACTCAGGGAAACCTGACACACATGGTACATAAAATACATCTTCAGGTGGGGGCCCTCCATAATGAGTTTATTTCTTGCTATATCCTTGAAGGTCTTTCTACTCCTATGGTCTTAGGTCTTCCCTGGTTGGTAGCGCACAATCCTGTTGTTGATTGGCGGGCCAGGGAGATATTGGAATGGAGTGAACATTGTAGAGACAATCGCTTAAGTAGCAGTTGCCCAGCCACCTCCATTACAACCTTACCAGCATTTGTGTCCGACTTTGAAGATGTTTTCTCTGAGAAGGGGTGTCAGGAGTTATCACCCCATTGTCCCTATGATTGCCCGGTTAACCTGCTACCTGGAGCAAAGTTACCTAAGACCAGGTTATATAATCTTTCTGTCCCAGAAAGACAAGCCATGAAGGACTATATTTCTGAGAGTTTGATTAACCACCTCCGGACCGCCTAACGCGCCGATGCGTCCGGAAGGTGGTTGCTTTTCTCCTCCTGGACGCATATACGCGTCATCTCGCGAGACGCGAGATTTCCTGTGAACGCGCGCACACAGGCGCGCGCGCTCACAGGAACGGAAGGTAAGCGAGTGGATCTCCAGCATGCCAGCGGCGATCGTTCGCTGGCAGGCTGGAGATCCGAATTTTTTAACCCCTAACAGGTATATTAGACGCTGTTTTCATAACAGCGTCTAATATACCTCCTACCTGGTCCTCTGGTGGTCCCTTTTGTTAGGATCGACCACCAGAGGACTCAGGTAGGTCAGTACAGTCGCACCAAACACTACACTACACTACACCCCCCCCCCCCCGTCACTTATTAACCCCTTATAAACCCCTGATCACCCATGATCACCCCATATAAACTCCCTGATCACCCCCCCTGTCATTGATCACCGCCCTGTCATTGATCACCCCCCTGTCAGGCTCCGTTCAGACGTCCGTATGATTTTTACGGATCCACGGATACATGGATCGGATCCGCAAAACGCATACGGACGTCTAAATGGAGCCTTACAGGGGGGTGATCAATGACAGGCGGGTGATCACCCATATACACTCCCTGATCACCCCCTGTCATTGATCACCCCCCTGTCATTGATCACCCCCCTGTAAGGCTCCATTCAGACGTCCGCATGATTTTTACGGATCCATGGATACATGGATCGGATCCGCAAAAACACATGCGGACGTCTGAATGGAGCCTTACAGGGGGGTGATCACCCATATACACTCCCTGATCACCCCCTGTCATTGATCACCCCCCTGTAAGGCTCCATTCAGACGTCCGCATGATTTTTACGGATCCATGGATCGGATCCACAAAACACATGCGGACGTCTGAATGGAGCCTTACAGGGGGTGATCAATGACAGGCGGGTGATCACCCATATACACTCCCTGATCACCCCCCTGTCATTGATCACCCCCCTGTAAGGCTCCATTCAGACGTCCGCATGTTTTTTGTGGATCCGATCCATGTATCCATGGATCCGTAAAAAATCATGCGGATGTCTGAATGGAGCCTTACAGGGGGTGTGATCAGTGACAGGGGGGTGATCACCCTGATCACCCCCTGTCATTGATAACCCCCCTGTAAGGCTCCATTCAGACGTCCGCATGTTTTTTGTGGATCCGATCCATGTATCCATGGATCCGTAAAAAATCATGCGGATGTCTGAATGGAGCCTTACAGGGGGTGTGATCAGTGACAGGGGGGTGATCACCCTGATCACCCCCTGTCATTGATAACCCCCCTGTAAGGCTCCATTCAGACGTCCGCATGTTTTTTGTGGATCCGATCCATGTATCCATGGATCCGTAAAAAATCATGCGGATGTCTGAATGGAGCCTTACAGGGGGTGTGATCAGTGACAGGGGGGTGATCACCCTGATCACCCCCTGTCATTGATAACCCCCCTGTAAGGCTCCATTCAGACGTCCGCATGTTTTTTGTGGATCCGATCCATGTATCCATGGATCCGTAAAAAATCATGCGGATGTCTGAATGGAGCCTTACAGGGGGGTGATCAGTGACAGGGGGGTAAACACCCTGATCACCCTGATCACCCCCTGTCATTGATAACCCCCCTGTAAGGCTCCATTCAGACGTCCGCATGTTTTTTGTGGATCCGATCCATGTATCCATGGATCCGTAAAAAATCATGCGGATGTCTGAATGGAGCCTTACAGGGGGTGTGATCAGTGACAGGGGGGTGATCACCCTGATCACCCCCTGTCATTGATAACCCCCCTGTAAGGCTCCATTCAGACGTCCGCATGTTTTTTGTGGATCCGATCCATGTATCCATGGATCCGTAAAAAATCATGCGGATGTCTGAATGGAGCCTTACAGGGGGTGTGATCAGTGACAGGGGGGTGATCACCCTGATCACTCTGATCACCCCCTGTCATTGATAACCCCCCTGTAAGGCTCCATTCAGACGTCCGCATGTTTTTTGTGGATCCGATCCATGTATCCATGGATCCGTAAAAAATCATGCGGATGTCTGAATGGAGCCTTACAGGGGGTGTGATCAGTGACAGGGGGGTGATCACCCTGATCACCCCCTGTCATTGATAACCCCCCTGTAAGGCTCCATTCAGACGTCCGCATGTTTTTTGTGGATCCGATCCATGTATCCATGGATCCGTAAAAAATCATGCGGATGTCTGAATGGAGCCTTACAGGGGGTGTGATCAGTGACAGGGGGGTGATCACCCTGATCACCCCCTGTCATTGATAACCCCCCTGTGAGGCTCCATTCAGACGTCCGCATGTGTTTTGCGGATCCGATCCATGGATCCGTAAAAATTATACGGACGTCTGAATGGAGCCTTACCAGGGGGGTGATCAATGACAGGGGGGTGATCCGGGAGTCTATATGGGTGATCACCCCCCTGTCATTGATCACCCCCCCTGTCATTGATCACCCCCCCCTGTAAGGCTAAATTCAGACATTTTTTTTGGCACAAGTTAGCGGAATTTTTTTTTTTGTTTTTGTTTTTTCTTACTAAGTCTCATATTCCACTAACTTGTGTCAAAAAATAAAATCTCACATGAACTCACCATACCCCTCACGGAATCCAAATGCGTAAACATTTTTAGACATTTATATTCCAGACTTCTTCTCACGCTTTAGGGCCCCTAAAAAGCCAGGGCAGTATAAATACCCCACATGTGACCCCATTTTGGAAAGAAGACACCCCAAGGTATTTGCTGAGGGGCATATTGAGTCCATGAAAGATTGAAATTTTTGTCCTAAGTTAGCGGAAAGTGAGACTTTGTGAGAAAAAAACAAAAAAAATCAATTTCCGCTAACTTATGCAAAAAATAAAAAATTTCTAGGAACTCGCCAGGCCCCTCATTGAATACCTTGGGGTGTCTTCTTTCCAAAGTGGGGTCACATGTGGGGTATTTATACTGCCCTGGCTTTTTAGGGGCCCGAAAGTGTGAGAAGAAGTCTGGGATCCAAATGTCTAAAAATGCCCTCCTAAAAGGAATTTGGGCCCCTTTGCGCATCTAGGCTGCAAAAAAGTGTGACACATCTGGTATCGCCGTACTCAGGAGAAGTTGGGGAATGTGTTTTGGGGTGTCATTTTACATATACCCATGCTGGGTGAGAGAAATATCTTGGTCAAATGCCAACTTTGTATAAAAAAATAGGAAAAGTTGTCTTTTGCCAAGATATTTCTCTCACCCAGCATGGGTATATGTAAAATGACACCCCAAAACACATTCCCCAACTTCTCCTGAGTACGGCGATACCAGATGTGTGACACTTTTTTGCTGCCAAGGTGGGCAAAGGGGCGCATATTCCAAAGTGCACCTTTCGGATTTCACAGGCCATTTTTTACAGATTTTGATTGCAAGGTACTTCTTACACATTTGGGCCCCTAAATTGCCAGGGCAGTATAACTACGCCACAAGTGACCCCATTTTGGAAAGAAGACACCCCAAGGTATTCCGTGAGGGGCACGGCGAGTTCCTCGAATTTTTTATTTTTTGTCACAAGTTAGCGGAAAATGATGATTTTTCTTTTTTTTTTCTTTTTTCCTTACAAAGTCTCATATTCCACTAACTTGCGACAAAAAAAAAAAAAATTCTAGGAACTCGCCATGCCCCTCACAGAATACCTTGGGGTGTCTTCTTTCCAAAATGGGGTCACTTGTGGCGTAGTTATACTGCCCTGGCAATTTAGGGGCCCAAATGTGTGCGAAGAACTTTGCAATCAAAATGTGTAAAAAATGACCGGTGAAATCCGAAAGGTGCACTTTGGAATATGTGCCCCTTTGCCCACCTTGGCAGCAAAAAAGTGTGACACATCTGGTATCGCCGTACTCAGGAGAAGTTGGGGAATGTGTTTTGGGGTGTCATTTTACAGATACCCATGCTGGGTGAGAAAAATATCTTGGTCAAATGCCAACTTTGTATAAAAAAATGGGAAAAGTTGTCTTTTGCCAAGATATTTCTCTCATCCAGCATGGGTATATGTAAAATGACACCCCAAAACACATTCCCCAACTTCTCCTGAGTACGGCGATACCAGATGTGTGACACTTTTTTGCTGCCAAGGTGGGCAAAGGGGCACATATTCCAAAGTGCACCTTTCAGATTTTGCAGGCCATTTTACACAGATTTTGATTGCAAAGTTCTTCTCACACATTTGGGCCCCTAAATTGCCAGGGCAGTATAACTACGCCACAAGTGACCCCATTTTGGAAAGAAGACACCCCAAGGTATTCCGTGAGGGGCATGGCGAGTTCCTAGAATTTTTTATTTTTTGTCGCAAGTTAGTGGAATATGAGACTTTGTAAGGAAAAAAGAGAAAAAAAAAAAATCATCATTTTCCGCTAACTTGTGACAAAAAATAAAAAATTCTAGGAACTCGCCATGCCCCTCACGGAATACCTTGGGGTGTCTTCTTTCCAAAATGGGGTCACTTGTGGCGTAGTTATACTGCCCTGGCAATTTAGGGGCCCAAATGTGTGAGAAGTACCTTGCAATCAAAATGTGTAAAAAATGGCCTGCAAAATCTGAAAGGTGCACTTTGGAATATGTGCCCCTTTGCCCACCTTGGCAGCAAAAAAGTGTGACACATCTGGTATCGCCGTACTCAGGAGAAGTTGGGGAATGTGTTTTGGGGTGTCATTTTACATATACCCATGCTGGATGAGAGAAATATCTTGGCAAAAGACAACTTTTCCCATTTTTTTATACAAAGTTGGCATTTGACCAAGATATTTTTCTCACCCAGCATGGGTATCTGTAAAATGACACCCCAAAACACATTCCCCAACTTCTCCTGAGTACGGCGATACCAGATGTGTCACACTTTTTTGCTGCCAAGGTGGGCAAAGGGGCACATATTCCAAAGTGCACCTTTTGGATTTCACCGGTCATTTTTTACACATTTTGATTGCAAAGTTCTTCTCACACATTTGGGCCCCTAAATTGCCAGGGCAGTATAACTACGCCACTAGTGACCCCATTTTGGAAAGAAGACACCCCAAGGTATTCCGTGAGGGGCATGGCGAGTTCCTAGAATTTTTTATTTTTTGTCGCAAGTTAGTGGAATATGAGACTTTGTAAGAAAAAAAAAAAAAAAAAAAATCATCATCATTTTCCGCTAACTTGTGACAAAAAATAAAAAGTTCTATGAACTCACTATGCCCATCAGCGAATACCTTAGGGTGTCTACTTTCCGAAATGGGGTCATTTGTGGGGTTTTCTACTGTCTGGGCATTGTAGAACCTCAGGAATCATGACAGGTGCTCAGAAAGTCAGAGCTGTTTCAAAAAGCGGAAATTCACATTTTTGTACCATAGTTTGTAAATGCTATAACTTTTACCCAAACCATTTTTTTTTTGCCCAAACATTTTTTTTTTATCAAAGACATGTAGAACAATAAATTTGGCGAAAAATTTATATATGGATGTCGTTTTTTTTGCAAAATTTTACAGCTGAAAGTGAAAAATGTCATTTTTTTGCAAAAAAAATCGTTACATTTTGATTAATAACAAAAAAAGTAAAAATGTCAGCAGCAATAAAATACCACCAAATGAAAGCTCCATTAGTGAGAAGAAAAGGAGGTAAAATTCATTTGGGTGGTAAGTTGCATGACCGAGCGATAAACGGTGAAAGGAGTGTAGTGCAGAAGTGTAAAAAGTGCTCTGGTCATGAAGGGGGTTTCACCTAGCGGGGCTGAAGTGGTTAAAGGACATATAAGACCCCTTTATTCACCCTTGGATGCAGGGTTCTTCCTTGTGATAAAGAAAGTTTTGGGCCTGCGTCCTTGCCTAGATTTTCGTGAACTAAATCGGATAACTATCCGAGACCCCTATCCTCTTCCTCTCATTCACAACCTTTTTAATCAGATTGCTTGTGACAGTAACGTACACTACACACAGGGGGGAGGATAGTGACCACTGTGCTCCACCCTCACCCCTGGCCCTGCCTACTTGCCTCGCAAGTCCTAATGACAGGGGACAACTAGACGGCAGTCCCTAACTAAGGATACGTGCTGGGAAGACAGACAAGACAAATAACGGAACGTGAACAGACCGGGTCAATACCTAGAGAGCTACGCAGTACTAAGGAATGAGCAGAGAATAGTCAGGAAAAGCCGAGGTCAAATACCAGGAGAGAAACGAAGTACAACAGGAGTCTGCAAAGAATCGTCAGGTGGAAGCTGGGGTCAGGATACCAGGAGAGATGCGCAGTACAGGAGGAGCAGGCAGAGAATCGTCAGGGAACACAGGATCAGGTAAGTATGCAGGAACAAAACAATCACCAGATACCTAAAATTAACAGGCAACCTGTGGCCAGCAGGCTGCCTGTATTTATAGTGGGGAGTGAGGGTCATGTGACTTTGCCAGCGTCACATGACCGACAGACAGACAAATCGAGCACCGAGTGATCAGCTCGGTGCTCAAGGCAGACCTAGGAGCAGGGAGCCTCCCAGCTAGCAAAGCCGCCCTGGGAACAAGGCCAAACACAGATCCTCACTCCCGAAGCTAAGCAGCAGGTCTGCTGCTGATGGGAGACCAAGTGCGCCTTTGGCGCCCCGTGACATTGCTGGTGCGAAATGGATTTAAGGGGAGCCTACAATCTGATTCGCATCAAAGAGGGGGATGAGCGAAAGACAATATTTAACACTTCTGAGGGGCATTATGAAAACCTGGTCATGCCATTTGGCCTGACTAATGCTCGTGCTGTCTTTCAACACTTTGTCAATGATATATTTTGTCATCTTGTCGGCAGATTTGTGGTGATATATCTTGACGATTAGAGTTGAGCGGACACCTGGATGTTCGGGTTCGACGGGTTCGGCCGAACTTCACAAAAAAGTTGACCCGAACTTGACCCCGAACCCCATTGAAGTCAATAGGGACCTGAACTTTTGAGCACTAAAATGGCTGTAAAAATTTCATGGAAAGGGCTAGATGGCATCAAAATGTGGTTAAGAGCATGGCAAGTGCTCTGCAAACAAATGTGGATAGGGAAATGACTTTAAATAACATAAAGTACGTAAAAATAAAAATTATAATCTTGATCTAGGAGGACGAGGTCCATATGGAGTTGAAGGTTGAGGAGGCAGTGGATGTGGCGGTGTAGGTGGAAGCTGCTGTGGAGGAGGAGGAGGTAGCCTACGCTGCTTTTTGGTTTTAAATTAATTTATATTTTTTTTAATTAGGGTATACCCCAAAACATTGAGAAATATAACCTGTGATAACCCCCTCCAGTCGTGCTAAACACACGTTCAGACAATACACTGGCTGCAGGGCAGGTCAGCACCTCCAAGGCGTAAAGGGCAAGCTCAGGCCATGCGCCCAATTTGGAGACCCAGAAGTTGCAGGGGCTGACCCCTGTCAGTCAGTTCGTGTAGGCGTGTGCACACATACTGCCCCACCATGTCCCATGTCCCCATGATGTTCACGATCCAATTTGATATCTGCTCTATCAACTTTCGATGTTCTTTTCTGCGTGAGAAAGAGAGACCACATCCAAGGGAGATCAATGGATGAAATTTAATTGTGATCAAGCGGAAATGTGGAACAAATTATTAAAGCAGAAGAATTGAAGGAAAGGAGGGGGCGTGCGGCAATTACCCACTCCCGACTCGGGGAGGTAGTGACGATAAATAACAATACAGGACTCTTAAGATGCCCTGTTATTAGAATGATTAATTAAAAAATTATAGGGAATGTCACTGGGGTATTTAGGAGTTGGAAACATTAGCCCTGCTGCCGCTTTTTTGACTCTAGATAACTTCTGCCTTATCGCACGTCCCTGTGACGTCCACCATCCATATGGATATCTTCTCTATCACTTTTCGATGTTCTTTTTTGAGCCTACCATGTTGATCACGGTTATCGGCGAATCAGGGCTCCATGCCGGAGAGGGAGCGTGAGAAAGGGAGATCTCATCCAAGGGAGGTCAATGGCTGCAATGGGATGGAGCGGAAACGTGGGACAAGTTATTAAAGCAGAAGGATTGAATGAAAAGGCCAATTAAAGACGAATTTTAGAAATTTAAGTCCCTATCACCTATGCAGAGCAGGGTTTTTCATCGCCAGAAATTGGTTAATGTCAGCCACCAATGGAACAGATTATTTTTAAAAATGTCGGTCCCTCTCACCTATGCAGAGCAGGGGGTTATTCACGGCAAAAATTGTAAAATGTCACCCAAGAATGTAACAGAAAAATTAGTAAAATTTATTAACCTGTCTACTAGGTAGAGCAGGGCTCTATCACGGCCAAAAATTGGTGAATTTCACCTGAAAATGTAACAGACAAATTAGTGAATTTTTTTGACCTGTCTACTAGGTATAGCAGTGGTATATCACACCCAAAATTTTTTGAATTTCACCCGAAAATGTAACAGACAAATTAGTGAATTTTTTTGACCTGTCTACTAGGTATAGCAGTGGTATATCACACCCAAAAATTAGTGAATTTCACCCGAAAATATAACAGACAAATTAGTGAATTTATTTTACCTGTCTACTAGGTATAGCAGTGGTATATCACACCCAAAAATTGGTGAATTTCACCCGAAAATGTAACAGACAAATTAGTGAAATGACATAAAATAAAATATGTACAAATTAAAAAAAATTTAATTGATTTATGAGGTGGAGGTCCATATGGAGTAGGAGTTTGAGGAGGCGGTGGACGTAGCGGTGTAGGTGGAAGTGGCGGTGGAGGAGGACGAGGTAGCCAACACAGTTTTTTGGTTTAAATTTGTATTTTGTTAAATTTTTTAAAATTAGGGTACACTCCAAAAAAGTGTGATCCAAAATACAAGAATGAGTAATTGCGCTGTAGTATAACAATGGCTGGTTAAGGTCAGTATACATGTCTATTCTGCACAAGGTACGAACAAGTCCTGTGGGATCCATGCCTGGATCATTTTAATGAACGTGAGCTTGTCCACATTGGCTCTGGACAGGCGGCTGAGCTTGTCTGTGATAACGCTGACCGGATGAGGAGCCGGTAGAGGATGAGGAAGCGGAGTAGGAGGAGGAAGCAACAGGAGGCAAACTGAAGCACCCTGCAATCCTCGGTGGTGGAAGGACATGCGCCAAACTGCTATGCGCCTCAGGCCCAGCCACCACTGCATTTACCCAGTGTGTTGTTATGGTGATATAACGTCCCTGGCCGTGTTTACTGGTCCACGTATCCGTAGTAAGGTGCACCTTGCCACAGATGGCGTTGCGCAGTGACACCTGATTTTGTCCACCACTTGGTTGTGCAGGAAAGGGATGGCTCGTCTGGAAATGTAGTGGTGGCTGGGAGTGACGTACTGTGGGACAGCCACCGTCATAAGGCTTTTAAAACTCTCCGTCTCCACCAGACGGAATGGCAGCATTTCAAAGGACAGTAATTTTGAAATGCTGGCATTCAGGGCCAGGGATCGCGGGTAGGTAGGGGGGTACTTCCTCTTCTGCTCCAGTGTTTGAGAGATGGAGAGCTGAACGCTTCCATGGGATATTGTGGAGATGCTTGGTGACCCAGGTGGTGGTGTTGCTGGCAGATCCTCTGTTTGCCGGGTGGCAGGTGGCACTGTCACTCCAGAGGTGGATGAAGAGGCCGAGACTGCAGTATAGGAGGAAGCAGGAGGAGCCAGAGACCTTTCTTGTTTTTTGAGGTGTCTACTCCACTGCAGCTCGTGCTTTGCATTTAGATGCCTGGTCATGCAGGTTGTTCTCAGGTTGAGAACGTTTATGCCTCGCTTTAGGCTCTGATTGCACAGCATGCAAACCACTCGTGTCTTGTCGTCAGCACATTGTCAGAAGAACTGCCATGCCAGGGAACTCCTTGGAGCTGTCTTTGGTGTGCTCGGTCCCTTGCTGCGTTAGGTAGTAGCAGACATACTGTCTAGGGGATGGCCGCTCCGCTTTTGCACCCTGCTCCCTCTTCTGCTGTGCTGGTGGCTCTGTGCGACCGCCGCCTCTTCCTCCGAACTACACAGGTCACTCGCATGACCTTGATTCCATGTGGGGTTGAGGACCTCATCGTCCTCCACATCATCTTCCACCCAGTCTTCACCCCTGCCCTCCTTGTCAGTCTGCACACTTTCGAAAGCCCCAGCAGTTAGCACCTGTGTTTCGTCATCATCTGAGACGTGCTGCGGTGGTCCTCCCATGTACTCATCTTGAAACATAAGTGGTTGGGCATCGGTGCACTCAATCTCTTCCACTTCTGGGGCAGGGCTAGGTAGATGGCCCTGTGAAACCCTGCTAACAGTGTCATCAAAAAGCAGAAGAGACTGCTGCATGACTTGGGGCTCAGACTGCTTGGCTGATTTGCAAGGGGGTGAGGTGAAAGACTGATGGACATCGGCTACAGGTGCCCTCTGATCTTTCAGCAGGAGACTGGGTGGGAGAAAATGTAAAGGAACTGGAGGCACTGTCAGTACCCCAATCTACTATCGCCTGTATTTGTTCTGGCCTCACCATTCGTAGAGCTGCATTAGGCCCGACCAAATACCGCTGAAGGTTCTGTCGCCTACTCGCACCTGAGGAAGGTGTTTCACTTGTGCGTGTAGCTGGCACAGATCGACCACGTCCAATCCCTGCAACAGGAGCTCCACCAGCAGCACCACGACCGGGGCCACGTCCCTTATTTGACACTCTCCTCATATTTCTCAAATTTAGGATCTTGCCCTAAATGGGTGTTTTTTTAATAGCAGAATAGTACAACAGTATCCAAAGGGTGTATCTCACACGTACAGATGCAGACAAGGCTGCAAATTAAGATTTTTGCCCAAAATGGGTGTTTTTTTAATACCAGAATAGCACAGCTGTATGTAAAGCGTGTATCTCACACGTACAGATGCAGACAAGGCCGCAAATTAAGATTTTTGCCCTAAATGGGTGTTTTTTTAAATACCAGAATAGCACAGCAGTATCTAAAGCGTGTTTCTCACACGTACAGATGCAGACAAGGCCGAAAATTAAGATTTTTGCCCTAAATGGGTGTTTTTTTAAAATACCAGAATAGCACAGCAGTATCTAAAGCGTGTATCTCACACGTACAGATGCAGACAAGGCCGCAAAATAAGATTATTGCCCAAAATGGGTGTTTATTTAATACCAGAATAGCACAGCAGTATGTAAAGGGTGTATCTCACAATAATAGATGCAGCAAAGGCTGCAAAATTAAGATTTTTGCCCTAAATGGGTGTTTTTTTAATACCAGAATAGCACAGCAGTATCTAAAGTGTGCATCTCACACGGACAGATGCAGACAAGGCCGCAAATTAAGTATTTTGCCCTAAATGGGTGTTTTTTAAAACCCAGAAAATTATAGCTGTATTTCTAGCTTAAATTGCACACTGACTAATGCGGCAGAGGCTCAGGATAGAGGGTATTGCCAAAAATGGGTGTTTTTTAAAAGTCTGAAAATTAATGAAGTATTTCAAGCTTGTTTTTAACAATAATAGATGCAGCAAAGGTTGCAATATTAAGTACTTTGCCCAAAAAGGGTGTTTTTTTAATAACAGAATATGACAGCAGTATATAACACTTGAATTTCACACTGACAGATGCAAACAAGGCCGCAAATTAAGTATTTTGCCAAAAATAGGTGTTTTTTTAATACCAGAATATGACAGCAGTATAAAACGCTTGAATTTCACATGTACAGATGCAGCAAGGGCTGTAAAATTTAGTATTTTGCCCAAAAAGGGTGTTTTTTAAAACCCAGAAAATTATAGCTGTATTCCTAGCTTAAATTACACGCTGACTAATGCTGCAAAGGCACCAGATGTAGGATATTGCCAGAAATGGGTGTTTTTTAAAACCCAGATTATTATTGCAGTATTTCAAGCTTGGATTTCAATGTCATAAAAGCGCATATGCAGTGCTGGTGCACTGAGCTTGCATAAAATGCCCACCGCCACCCACCTAACTAACAGACGGATAAAAGATCTTTTTCTCTGTCACTGGGCTAGGGCAGGGTAAAAAGATTATGCACTGCACCCACACAACAAAATCTATGTAGATCGCTGAGTTCAAGTGCAGTTCTAATTAAAGTTTATTTCCTATTCTTTCCCTTACAGCATCAGCATCCTATCCCTACTAGTGATGTCCCGAACTATTCGCCGGCGAACAGTTCACGGCGAACATAGCTTGTTCGTGTTCGCCGCGGCGGGCAAACATATGCGATGTTCAGTCTGCCCCCTATACATCATCATTGAGCAAACTTTGACCCTTTACCGCACAGTCAGCAGACACATTCCAGCCAATCAGCCGCAGACCCTCCCTCCCAGACCCTCCCACCTCCTGGACAGAATCCATTTTAGATTCATTCGGAAGCTGCATTCTTAGTAAGAGGAGGGACAGTGCTGCTGCTGCTGATCTAATAGGGAAAGCGTTAGCTAGGGCAGTGTTCTGTGTCCACAGACTCATCTGCTGTAAGGACAGCGTCCTGACAGCACCCCAAAAAGCCCTTTTTAGGGCTGGTACATCAGTCAGCTTTTAAAAAAAAAAATATATATATATATATATATATTGCAGTTGCCTGCCCGTGTGTGAGAGGCTGCAGGCTCACATACAGTACTGTGTGCACACCATTCATACAGGGTGTCACAGACAATACCTTGCAGATAAAAAAAAAATCCATTTATTTTTTCTCTGTGATATAATCGCAGTTGCAAGCCAGTGAATGACTGTGTGGCCCACAGACTGTACTGTGTGCACACCATTCATACAGGGTGTCACAGACAATACCTTGCAGATAAAAAAAAATGAATTTATTATTTCTCTGTGATATAATCGCAGTTGCAAGCCAGTGAGTGTCTGGCCCACAGACTGTACTGTGGCCACTGGCTAGGTTACCACTCATACCGTTACAGGGTGTCACTCACAAATCACAATACCTTGCAGATAAAAAATAAAACTATTTATTATTTCTCTGTGATATAATCACAGTTGCAAGCCAGTGAGTGACTGTCTGGCCCACAGACTGTACTGTGTGCACACCATTTATATGGGGTGTCACAGACAATACCTTGCAGATAAAAAAAATTCAATTTATTATTTCTCTGTGATATAATCGCAGTTGCAAGCCAGTGTGTGTCAGACCCATACAGACTGTACTGTGCCCACTGCCCACCACTTATATAGGGTGGCACAGTACCTTGCACGCATAGTACCTACCACTTATAAAAAAAAAATGACAGGCAGAGGCAGGCCACTCCGCAGGGGCCGTCATGGTCGTGGTGCTGTGATTTCCACTGGTCCTGGAATAATGCCCAGTGTTCAGAGGCCACGTACCCTGAACCCGAAAAATTCTGAGAACATAGTTGACTGGCTTACACAGGACACCCAATCTTCAACAGCTTCCGCTAAGAACCTTGACGCACCATCCTCCTCCAGCTCAGCTTTGGTCACCTGCTCTCAAGTTACCACTCTCCCGCCCGCCGCCACCACCACCACAGCCACCACAGCCGCTTCACTTGATCCGTCAGAGGAGTTATTTACTCATCAGTTGGATGAAATTAGTGATGCGCAACCATTATTGCCAGAGGATGTAGATAACAGGGATATGTCTCAGTCAGGCAGCATTACACACATGGACGTACAGTGTGATGATGATGATGATGTTGTACCCGCTGCTGCTTCCTTTGCTGAGGTGTCAGATACAAGTGAAGCGGTTGATGATGACGATGTGTCCGTGGATGCCATGTGGGTGCCTGCTCGAAGAGAAGAAGAAGAGGGGGAAAGTTCAGAAGGGGAGACAGAGAGAAGGAGGAGACGAGTTGGAAGCAGGGGAAGGCCGTCACAAGGAGCTAGTGGCACAGCCAGACAGCATGTATTGGCACCCGGGGTCAGCCAGACAGCACACCAATCAACGCATGCTGTTGCGACCACCAGAATGCCGTCATTGCAAAGCTCAGCAGTGTGGCATTTTTTTTGTGTGTCTGCCTCTGACAACAGCGATGCCATTTGCAACCTGTGCCAAAAGAAACTGAGTCGTGGGAAGTCCAACATCCACCTCGGTACAACTGCTTTGCGAAGGCACATGATCTCACATCACAAACGCCAATGGGATCAACACATGAGTACAAGCAGCACACAAACTCAAAGCCACCATCCTCCTCCTGGTCCAGCATCTTCAGCCACGTCAACCACTGCTGTCCTCCTTGCCCCCTCTCAACCACCCGCCACTCCGCCTCTCACCTTCAGCAGGTACATCTCATCTGCCCACAGTCAGGTGTCTGTCAAGGAAATGTTTGAGCGTAAGAAGCCAATGTCACAGAGTCAACCCCTTGCCTGGCGTCTGACAGCTGGCTTGACGGAACTCTTAGCCCGCCAGCTTTTACCATACCAGCTGGTGGAGTCTGAGGCCTTCAAAAAATTTGTCGCTATTGGGACACCACAGTGGAAGGTACCCGGACAAATTTTTTTTCAAAAAAGTCAATCGCAAACCTCTACTCAGTTATTGAAAAGGAAGTCATGGCATCTCTGGCATAAAGTGCTGGGGGCAAGGGTCCATCTGACCACTGATACCTGGTCTGCAAAGCACGTTCAGGGCAGGTATATCACGTACACTGCGCATTGGGTCAACCTGCTGACGGCTGCCAAGCATGGAATGTGTGGCTCTGCAGCAGAGTTGGTGACACTGCCATGACTTGCAGGCAGGCCTACTGCCACCTCCTCTACTCCTCCTACTCCATCCTCTTCGATAACCTCCTCAGCTGAGTCCTCTTCTGCTGCGGCGTCTGGCTGCACATCAACTGAATCACCCCAGCTCCCCAGGGGCTATTCCACATCCTGGATACGACAGTGTCACGCTGTCTTGGGGTTGACTTGCCTGAAAGCAGAGAGCCACACCGGACCAGCACTCCTGTCTGCCCTGAACGCACAGGTGGATCAGTGGCTGAACCCGCACCAACTGGAGATCGGCAAAGTGGTGTGTGACAATGGAAGCAATTTGTTGGCGGCATTGAATTTGGGCAAGTTGTCACATGTGCCGTGCATGGCACATGTGTTGAATCTCATTGTACAACTCTTTGTGTCTAAGTACCCAGGCTTACAGGACGTCCTCAAGCAGGCCAGGAAGGTGTGTGGCCATTTCAGGCATTCCTACATGGCCATGGCACACTTTTCAGACATTCAGCGCTGAAACAACATGCCAGTGAGGCGCTTGATTTGCGACAGCCCGACACGTTGGAATTCAACACTCCTAATGTTCGAGAGCCTACTCCAACAAGAAAAAGCTGTCAACGAGTATTTGTATGACCGGGGTGCTAGGACAGCCTCTGCGGAGCTGGGAATTTTTTTGCCACGTTACTGGACGCTCATGCGCAATGCCTGTAGGCTCATGCGTCCTTTTGAGGAGGTGACAAACCTAGTCAGTCGCACCGAAGGCATCATCAGCGACTTCATACCATTTGTTTTCCTTCTGGAGTATGCCCTGCGAAGAGTGCTGGATCAGGCCATAGATGAGCGTGAAGAGGAAGAGTTGTGGTCACCATCACCACCAGAAACAGCCTTGTCATCATCGCTTGCCGGACCTGCAGCAACGCTGCAAGAGGAGTATGAGGAAGAGGAGTCAGAGGAGGAATGTGGCTTTGAGGAGGAGGAAGACCAACCACAGCAGGCATCCCAGGGTGCTCGTTGTTGTCACCTATCTGGGACCCGTGGTGTTGTACGTGGCTGGGGGGAAGAACAGACCGTCAATGACATCAGTGAGGACGAGGAACGGGAAATGAGAAGCTCGGCATCCAACATTATGCAAATGGGGTCTTTCATGCTGTCATGTCTGTTGAGGGACCCTTATATAAAAAGGATGAAGGAGAACGACCTGTACTGGGTGGCCACGCTACTAGACCTCCGGTATAAGCAGAAAGTGCCTGAAATGTTATCAAATTAGCGAAAGTCAGAAAGGATGCAGCAGTTCAAAACCAAACAAAAAAATATGCTTTACACAGCTTATAAGGGGGTTGTCACAGCAAAATGGGAATCCTCCTCCTACCACGACCACGGCGGCAAGGACAGGACGCTTTACAGATGTGTTGTTGATGGTGGACATGCAGAGCTTTTTCAGTCCTACACATCACCACAGCCCTTTGGGATCCAGCCTTAGTGAACGACTCGACCGACAGGTAGCAGACTACCTCGCCTTAACTGCAGATATCGACACTCTGAGGAGCGATGAACCCCTTGACTACTGGGTGTGCAGGCTTGACCTGTGGCCTGAGCTATTACAGTTTGCGATAGAACTTCTGGCCTGCCCCGCAGAAAGGACCTTCAGTGCAGCAGGAGGCATTGTCACTGACAAAAGTAGTCACCTCGGTCCAAAAAGTGTTGATTACCTCACCTTCATTAAGATGAATGAGGCATGTATCCCGAAGGGACTAACAGTGGGGGATACGTTTGACTAACAAAAGGCCTGATGACATGCCTTGGCCTCAAAATGGTCCCCATGCTGCTGTATTTAATGTCTGCATACCGGATGACTTTTGTGAATTCTCTGCCACCAACTAGGGTTCAAGCCGCAAGTGGTAGGCAATTAAAGAGTGCCGTGTTTGTGTGAGGGGAGGCGGGGCTTTAATTATTTAAACCTGGCTCTCCTGCCCCCACTTGTCGGTTCGAATGCTTGCGAATCGGCTCGTGGGTTGGTGCCAGAGAAGTGCGTGCGTCACTGGAGAATCGGGTGGTCGGCTGCGTCGGGCTCGTCGCTTCGGTGATTAGGTAGGCAGGGTGGCTGCACACCCGTCTCGCTATGTATAACATGGGGCGCTGCCGAGCGTGCCGTCGGGCCCCAGCCGCGCTGGCGACTGCCCGCACTCCCGATCGCTTCCGGCACCCCGCTCCAGGCACCCCGATACAGGCACCCCGATACGCTCCAGGCCCTGCGCCAAGCACCCCTGCTCCCACGTGCAGCGTCCCCCAGGCGGGCACCCCTCATCTGTGGCTCAGCAGCGACGGGTCACACGTCCTTCACATACCCAGAGCAGCGGTCACGCCGGCCGTCGGCTCCTCAGTGCAGCTCACTGGCTTTCTGCTCTCCAGCAGGCCCTGACTTGATAGAGGGCGACACCTACAGGCCCATACTGGTACTGCAGTCCAGGTACAGGGCTCCTTGCTCAGGCACAGTGGCTAGGTACTAAGGCAGGACAAAAAAAAAAAAAAAAAAAAAAATTATATATTTGGGATATGTTTTAAGGATCAAATATAAAGAGTGCTCCAAAAAGGGGGGCTGACCACGTCACTTTGCGCACGCAGCCGGGCCGCCCGCTAGCCCATACGGCGAGTCAGGGGGTTGGTTCGGGCGCAGTCGCAATAATCCGGTGGACAACAAAGGAGCGGTGGCAGGAGTGAAGGGTCACCCAGTCACCGTGCGCTCACTCACATGTCTGTCCTTGTTTATTCAGGTCCACAGGTGGTTGGCTAACTTACGATACTGTGGGGTTTGTGGCTGTCATGGCCGCCAGGTGAGTCAGGGGTGGTGCAGGCGTGGGCCAACCCCCTCCTTTTCTCCTGCATAGGCTTGGGGGACGGGGGATGGTGGACTATTATGGCCAGGCCTCTGGCGCATCTCTTACAGGGTGGCGCCTACAGTCGTGGCCTTTGGTGGGGGGGGGGAGAAAAAAAAAAAATAAAAAAAATAAAAAAAATGGTATAGATAGGAATGTTGCTTTGCCAGGTCTGTCACGACTACAGACTCCTTATAAAGCCCTGCCACGACTGCAGGCATCAGTCTGTCACGACTACAGACCCGCTCTAAAGCCCTGCCACGACTGCAGGCAACAGTCTGTCACGACTACAGACCCGTTATAAAGCCCTGCCACGACTGCAGGCATCAGTCTGTCACGACTACAGACTCGTTATAAAGTCCTGCCACGACTGCAGGCATCAGTCTGTCACGACTACAGACCCGTTATAAAGCCCTGCCACGACTGCAGGCATCAGTCTGTCACGACTACAGACCCGTTATAAAGCCCTGCCACGACTGCAGGCATCAGTCTGTCACGACTACAGACCCGCTCTAAAGCCCTGCCACGACTGCAGGCACAAATCCGTTATGACTACAGACTCGTTATAAAGCCCTGCCACGACTGCAGGCATTAGTCTGTCACGACTACAGACTCGTTATAAAGCCCTGCCACGACTGCAGGCATTAGTCTCATGTCAACAGACTCGTGAGGTAATACTACCACGTCTACAGGCGATGGTCCGTTACCGCTACTCCCGAGGTAGGGTCCCCTCACGACTACAGGGGCCAGTCGGTCACATCCACAGACTCGGTCGCACTCCCGTTGACTACAGGCACTGGGGGGGCATCTACAGGTAGTTGCGTCACGTATACGCACGCGGGTCAGCCACGGCACGGGCCGCCGTGCCGTTAGGTAGGCAGGGATCGGGGGAAGGAGTACCAGGCTCGGTCAGGGGGAGCAGATCATAGGCGGTGGCTGGCTTCCTGCTGCCGGCCGTACAGAAGGTTCCAAGGGGGTCATTTAGGCACAGGATGTTAGTTAGTCCGTGCAGGTGACCTGCGTTATACCATGCTCTTCATGCTCGTACTCAGAGCTGTGCCCATACTGGAGCTGCGTAAGTGGTTTATAGTTTAAAAAAAAATAAAAAATTCAAACCACAATTAGTCTTTCACGCATGGCTTCTCCGTTTTAGGTGTACACATGTGACTCCACCATTAGAGTCTCTCACACATGGCTTCTCCGTTTTAGGTTTACACATATAGTCCGCCATTAGAGTCTTTCACGCATGGCTTCTCCGTTTAGGTTACACATATGACTCCGCCATTAGAGTCTCTCATGCATGGCTTCTCCGTTTTAGGTGCACACATATGACTCCACCATTAGAGTCTCTCACGCATGGCTTCTCCGTTTTAGGTTTACACATACGACTCCTCTATTAGAGTCTCTCACGCATGGCTTCTCCGTTTTAGGTTTACACATATGACTCCGCCGTAAGAGGCTCTCACGCATGGCTTCTCCGTGTTAGTTTTACACATATGACTCCGCCGTAAGAGGCTCTCACGCATGGCTTCTCCGTTTTAGGTTTACACATATGACTCCGCCGTAAGAGGCTCTCACGCATGGCTTCTCCGTGTTAGTTTTACACATATGACTCCGCCGTAAGAGGCTCTCATGCATGGCTTCTCCGTTTTAGGTTTACACATATGACTCCGCCATTAGAGTCTCTCACGCATGGCTTCTCCGTTTTAGGTTTACACATATGACTCCACCATTAGAGTCTCCCACGCATGGCTTCTCCGTTTTAGGTTACACATATGACTCCGCCATTAGAGTCTCTCACGCATGGCTTCTCCGTTTTAGGTTTACACATATGACTCCACCATTAGAGGCTCTCACGCATGGCTTCTACGTTTTAGGTGTACACATATGACTCCACCATTAGAGTCTCTCACGCATGGCTTCTCCGTTTTAAGTTTACACATATGACTCAGCCATTAGAGTCTCTCACGCATGGCTTCTCCTATTTAGTTACACATATGACTCCGCCATCTGAGTCTCATGCATGGCTTCTCCGTTTTAGTTTTACACATATGACTCCGCCATTAGTCTCTCGCGCATAGCTCCGCCATTACTCTATCGCGCATGGCTTCTCCGCTTTAGGTTTACACAGATGACTCTGGCATTAGAGTCTCTCACGCACGACTTCTCCGTTTAGGTTTACACATATGACTCCGCCATTAGTCTCTCATGCATGGCTTCTCCGTTTAGGTTACACATATGACTCCGCCATTAGAGTCTCTCGCGCATGGCTTCTCAGTTTTAGGTTTACACATATGACTCTGCCATTAGAGTCTCACGCATGGCTTCTCCGTTAAAAAAAAAAAAAAAAGAAAAACTAAAAATTTTCCACTTTTTCTTTCAGGTTTGTCCAGGGGCAGATCGGTTGCCAATGCCAATTCCTCACCAGGCCCAGCTGCGCTGGGACTAGTCTCTCATCTCACCATAGCTAACAGACTGATGGCCAATTCCTTGGCCAGTAATACCCTGAGGGCTTACAAGACAGCTTGGCGCCTGTTTCAGAAATATGAACACCTACCCGGCTGCTGGCCGGGGGGACTATCACTCACCTATTGGGCTTCGTCAGGTTTTTTGCCACTCTCAATTAAACCTGTCCTATAGCACTGTTAACTATACCTGGCAGGTATTCAGCACATTCGGGTTTAGTTAACAGGTTCAGGGGTCGATCCTCTCTCGATCACAGGACATTCCTTCCACAGGGGCGCAGCAGCTGCGGCGTCCATGCATAAGGTACCAGTACATGTAATCAAACGGTTGGGTCGTTGGAGTTCCGCGTGTTCCATGCGTTATATCCCGGATCCTTAATACAAAATGTCACTGGCTTTCCGAGTTTTGGTTTTGTAGTTTCTGTTATCAAAGTCTTTCAAAACTCCTATGCATGGTTCTTTTGGCCCCTTTAGGCTACCCTTCGATAAGCAGTTCCGGCATAACTCTGCTGCTTCTAGGTAGGGGGGGGGGGAATATAGGCTTAGGTAGGGGACCCTCTCGTAATGAGCCGATCCGAGCACAAGTGGTAGGCAATTAAAGAGTGCCGTGTTTGTGTGAGGGGAGGCGGGGCTTTAATTATTTAAACCTGGCTCTCCTGCCCCCACTTGTCGGTTCGAATGCTTTCGACCCACCCAGAAGCCCTCCCTTCTTCTCAGGACTCATCATTGGTGTGGCCCCCTTTAGGCTACCCTTCGATAAGCAGTTCCGGCATAACTCTGCTGCTTCTAGGTGGGGGGGGGGGGAATATAGGCTTAGGTAGGGGACCCTCTCGTAATGAGCCGATCCGAGCACAAATGTTTTAGTCACCTTTCTGCCTGGAAAACATTAATTTTTCTGGCCGCAGCTACAGCACCGGCTGCAACAATACCAAATTTTTCAGGCATGTGTACATGCCTAATTTTTCTGGCCTTTGGTGCTCTACTGTGGCTGCAAAAACAAAACAAACAAAAAAGACACATACATGTGTCAATTCCCCTTCGTGATCGGTACCTTGTTGTGGTGAAGGGGCTTGCGTATCACAATGAAGCGATCATCACCTCTACGAGTGTGTTGGCAATGTTGCCACACCCCAGATGATAAGGCCGTTGCTTCATTATGATCAGACCAAAAGCGATCGGCTGGATAATTTTTCATAGAAAAAACATTAATTTTCTTTTATTTTTTTAAGTTGTATGGGTTTTTAATACATAAAATAAAAAAATCATAATAAAGTCTCTTAATAGTTTATTAGAAATAATGCAGACAATTAAAAAAATTCCCATCAATTCCAATACAAAGCAAGTACAGAGCTCAGAACAAAATTATTTCAGGATGTCGTAATGGTTCGTTAATGCGACAATGGTTAATCAATTCCACACACGTCACTGGATAGGGGACGTAACAGGGATTAAACTGATAGGAATAGTACTAGTTAAGACACCACTCATATAGGGTGTCACAGCACGCGCAGTGCCCCAACTTGGGAGTAAGAGGACCGACCAAGCTGCTTTTTCCATCTCCCGGTTCATAAAATCAATTCAGTTTGGTGTATCAGAGTTTGGTCTGTCACTGTGAAGGCAGTCGAAGGTACCCGGCCTAAATTTATTTTCACAAAAGGCAATCCCTGATATGGGACGTAACAGGGATTAAACTGATGAGAATAGTACTACAGAAAATACCACTCATATCGGGAGTAAATTGCACGTCGCAGACGCAGTTACCGTGGATTAAAACAAAGGGGAGGGAGCCAGCGTTTTTTTAAACATCTCCCCGTTCGAAAAATCAATTCAATAAATGGACCCCAGATTGGGGACGTAACAGGGATTAAACTGATGAGAAGAGAACTACAGAAAATAACACTCATATCAGGTGTGACAGTAAATTGCACGGCGCAGACGCAGTGACCATGGATTCAAACAAAGGGGAGGGAGCCAGCGTTTTTTTAACCATCTCCCCATTCGAAAAATGAATTCAATTCACCTTTCAGGGACCCTTGGTGTTGTACGTGGCTGGGTGGAGGAAGAAACCTTCAATGACATCAACGGGACATGGCTAGCTTGGTATCCAACCTTGTGCAAATGGTGAGTTTGCGGTTGGGCAAATGGACTGTTTGCGGTTGTTTGCGGTGCAATAAAAGGGGAGTTTGGTCTGTCAATGTCTGTGAAGCGGGCGTAACCCTTACACTACCTGATCAATACAACATCATACCTGATCGTATACACACACTGGATGTTTTAAACCATGTTGTTTTAGGATTGTTAGGTGATTTATGCCCTTTATGGATTAAAATCCAACTCTGCGTCAACTATGTAATTTTCCATGGGAGTTTTGCCATGGATCCCCCTCCGGCATGCCACAGTCCAGGTGTTAGTCCCCTTGAAACAACTTTTCCATCACTACTGTGGCTGGAAAGAGTCCCTGTGGGTTTTAAAATTCGCCTGCCTAATGAAGTCAATGGCGGTTCGCCCGGTTCGCCCGTTCGCGAATATTTGCAAAAATTTGTCTTCGCCGTTCGCGAACGGAAAATTTTATGTTCGCGACATCTCTAATCCCTACACTACTAACAGCAGAGTGACGTGCAGCGCTACGTGACTCCAGCTTATATAGAGGCTGGGTCACATGCTGCACTGGCCAATCACAGCCATGCCATTAGTAGGCATGGCTGTGATGGGTTCTAAGGGCACACAGTTAAACGCTTGTTGATTGGCTGCTCTGCAGCCTTTCAAAAAGTGCCAATAAATCGCCGAACACAGAACCCAAACTTTTACTGAAATGTTCGGGTTAGGGTCCGGGGTCCAAAAATCCTAAAGTTCTGTACGAACCCGAACTTTACAGTTCGGGTTCGCTCAACCCTATTGACGATATTTTGATCTATTAAACCGATCTGGAGAGCCAGAAGGCACATGTCAGGCAGGTGTTGCAGATCTTATGGACGAATAAGTTATATGCTAAATTGGAGAAATGTGTATTCACTGTACAGGAGGTACAATTCATGGGGTATCTGCTATCAGCTTCAGGGTTCCATATGGATCCAGAGAAGGTCCGCACGATTCTAGAATGGGATCTTCTTGAGAACCTAAAATCTCTGCAGCGTTTTGGGGGTTTTGCCAATTTCTATAGAAAATTCATCCCGAACTACTCTGCGATTGTCAAACCCCTTACGGACATGACAAAGAAGGGGACTACTTTTTCTAAATGGTCTGACTTTGCTAAACTGGCTTTTTCCTCTCTGAAGGAGAGTTTCACCTCGGCACTAGAGTTGAGCGAACCCGAACTGTAAAGTTTGGGTTCGTACCGAACTTTAGGGTTTTCGGCACCCTGACCCGAACCCAAACATTTCCGTAAAAGTTCGGGTTCGGTGTTCGGCGATTTTTATGGTGCTTTTTGAAAGGCTGCAAAGCAGCCAATCAACAAGCGTCATACTACTTGCCCCAAAAGGCCATCACAGCCATGCCTACTATTGGCATGGCTGTGTTTGGCCAACTGCAGCATGTGAGCAGCCTCTATTTAAGCTGGAGTCACGTAGCGCCGCCCGTCACTCTGCTCTGATCAGTGTAGGGAGAGGCTGCAGCTGCTGTGAGGGAGACATCAGGGAGAAATCTTATCAAGAACTGATTTTTTTACGATCTACAGCAAATGTGTTTTGTGGGTGCAGTGCACAATTTTTTTAAGCCTGCCCTGAGCCAACTACTGCTGAAAACAAACTTTTTTTTACTTCAGTTTGTCAATATCAATACACAATCGGCAGCCATTTTATGCAACGGTAGTGCTCCAGCACAGGCTATCTGCATGTCTGCAAGTCCAGAAATACAGCTTTTTGCTTACTGGGGTGAAAAAAGCCTCTGATATACTGCACATCTGGGATTACACATGCATAAGTGATTGTCACATTTAGGCCAGAAATACGCCTTTAGCATACTGGGCGGAAAAAACCCTCTGATATACTGCACATCTGGGATTAGACGTGCATAAGTGATTGTCACATTAAGGCTAGAAATACGGCTTTGGCATACTGGGCTGAAAAAACCCTCTGATATACTGCACATCTGGGATTACACGTGCATAAGTGATTGTCACATTTAGGCCAGAAATACGCCTTTAGCATACTGGGCGGAAAAAACCCTCTGATATACTGCACATCTGGGATTAGACGTGCATAAGTGATTGTCACATTAAGGCTAGAAATACGGCTTTGGCATACTGGGCTGAAAAAACCCTCTGATATACTGCACATCTGGGATTACACGTGCATAAGTGATTGTGACATTTAGGCCAGAAATACGCCTTTGGCATACTGGGGTGAAAAAAACCTCTGATATACTGCACATCTGGGATTACACGTGCATAAGTGATTGTCACATTAAGGCCAGAAATACGGCTTTGGCATACTGGGCTGAAAAAACCCTCTGATATACTGCACATCTGGGATTACACATGCATAAGTGATTGTCACATTTAGGCCAGAAATACGCCTTTGGCATACTGGGGTGAAAAAACCCTCTGATATACTGCACATCTGGGATTACAGGTGCATAAGTGATTGTCACAATAAGGCCAGAAATACGGCTTTGGCATACTGGGCTGAAAAAACCCTCTGATATACTGCACATCTGGGATTACACATGCATAAGTGATTGTCACATTTAGGCCAGAAATACGCATTTGGCATACTGGGGTGAAAAAACCCTCTGATATACTGCACATCTGGGATTACAGGTGCATAAGTGATTGTCACAATAAAGCCAGAAATACGGCTTTGGCATACTGGGGTGAAAAAAAACCCTGATATACTGCACATCTGGGATTACACGTGCATAAGTGATTGTCACATTTAGGACAGAAATACGGCTTTGTGCTTACTGGGGTTAAAAAAAAAACCTCTGAAATAGTGCACATCTGGGATTAGACGTGCATAAGTGACTGTGAAATTTAGGCCACAAATACCGCTGTCATATAGCGTTTAAAAATATATATATATAGTGCAATACCCTACATCAGGGTTTTTATTGGTGGTTAATTATTTTTAACAGACTTAACCACGTTTTACTTTGCTTGGTGAACGCTAACTATGAGGCAAACATCTAATAAAGGACGCGGTCATGGTCGTGGTGGTGGTGTTGGTGATGCCTCTGGTGCAGGGAGAGGACGTGGCCGTTCTGCCACAGCTACACGTACTACTGAACCTACTACTTCAGGTCCCAGTAGCCACCAGAATCTACAGCGATATTTGGTCGGGCCTAATGCCGTTCTATGGAATGTAAGGCCTGAGCAAGTACAGACGCTAGTCAATTGGGTAGCCGACAGTGGATCCAGCACGTTCACATTATCTCCCACCCAGTCTTCTGCAGAAAGTGCACAGGTGGCATCTGAAACCCATGCCCATCAGTCTATCTTATCACCCCCGTGCATATCGGGGAATCTGTCTGAGCCTCAAGTCATGCAGCAGTCTATTATGCTGTTTGAAGACTCTGCTGGCAGGGTTTCCCAAGGGAATCCACCTAGTCCTTCCCCAAGGGTGGAAAACATAGAATGCACTGACGCACAACCAATTATGTTTCCTGATGAGGACATGGGAATACTACCTCAGCACGTCTCTGATGATGACGAGACAGAGGTGCCAACTGCTGCGTCTTTCTGCAGTGTGCAGACCGAAAAGGAGGTCAGGGAGGAAGACTGGGTGGAAGACGATGCAGAGGACGATGAGGCCCTAGAACCCACATGAAATGAAGGTCGTGCCACTGACTTTCAGAGTTCGGAGGAAGAGGCAGTGGTGAGACCGAGCCAACAGCGTAGCAAAAGCGGGAGCAGGGTGCAAAAGCAGAGCAGCCGTCACCAAAACAGTTTGCCTGCTACTGGCCACTGTCACCAGATACAGAGCACACCAAATGCAGCTTCATGGAGTTCCCTGGCATGGCACTTCTTCACACAATGTGCTGACGACAAGACCTGAGTGGTTTGCACGCTGTGCCATCAGAGCCTGAAGCGAGGCATTAATGTTCTGAACCTTAGCACAACCTGCATGACCAGGCATCTACATGCAAGACACGGGCTGCCGTGGAGTAAGCACCTTCAAAACCAAGAAAGGGCTAAGGCCCCTCCTGCTCCATCTTCTGCTGCTGCCTCGGCCTCTTCCTCCGCCTCTGGAGGAACGTTGGCACCTGCCGCCCAGAAAACAGAGGATGTGCCACCAACAACACCACCTCCGTCACCAAGCATCTCCACCATGTCACACGGAAGCGTTCAGCTCTCCATCTCACAAACCTTTGATAGAAAGCGTAAATTCCCACCTAGCCACCCTCGATCCCTGGCCCTGAATGCCAGCATTTCAAAACTACTGGCTGGTGTAGATGGACAGCTTCAAACAGCTCATGTCGCTTGCTGTCCCACAGTACGTTGTTCCCAGCCGCCACTACTTCTCCAGGAGAGCCGTGCCCTCCCTGCACAACCAAGTATCGGATAAAATCAAGTGTGCACTGCGCAACGCCATCTGTGGCAAGGTCCACCTAACCACAGATACGTGGACTAGTAAGCGCGGCCAGGGACGCTATATCTCCCTAACTGCACACTGGGTAAATGTAGTGGCAGCTGGGCCCCAGGCGGAGAACTGTTTGGTGCACGTCCTTCCGCCGCCAAGGATCACAGGGCATCATTCTTTGCCTCCTGTTGCCTCCTCTTCCTACTCGGCTTCCTCCTCCTCTTCTACCACCTCCTCATCTGGTCAGCGACAGACCTTCACCACCAACTTCAGCACAGCCAGGGGTAAACGTCAGCAGGCCGTTCTGAAACTGATGTGTTTGGGGGACAGGCCCCACACCGCACAGGAGTTGTGGCGGGGTATAGAACAACAGACCGATGAGTTGTTGCTGCCAGTGAGCCTCAAGCCCGGCCTGGTGGTGTGCGATAATGGGCGAAATCTCGTTGCAGCTCTGGGACTAGCCGGTTTGACGCACATCCCTTACTTGGCGCATGTGCTGAATTTGGTGGTGCAGAAATTCATTCACAACTACCCCGACATGTGTGAGCTGCTACATAAAGTGCGGGCCGTCTGTGCGTGCTTCCGGCGTTCTCATCCTGCGCTGCTCGGCTGTCTGCTCTACAGCGTAACTTCGGCCTTCCCGCTCACCGCCTCATATGCGACGTGCCCACCAGGTGGAACTCCACCTTGCACATGCTGGACAGACTGTGCGAGCAGCAGCAGGCCATAGTGGAGTTTCAGCTGCAGCACGCACAGGTGAGTCGCACTGCGGAACAGCACCACTTCACCACCAATGACTGGACCTCCATGCGAGACCTGTGTGCCCTGTTGCGCTGTTTCGAGTACTCCACCAACATGGCCAGTGGCGATGACACCGTTATCAGCGTTACAATACCACTTCCATGTATCCATGAGAAAACACTTACGGAGATGATGGAAGAGGATGTGGCCCAGGACGAGGAGGAGGAAGAGGGGTCATCTCTAACACTTTCAGGCCAGTCTTTTAGAAGTGGCTCAGAAAGAGGATTTTTGCAACAGCAGAGGCCAGGTACAAATTTGGCCAGCCAGGGCCCACTACTGGAGGACGAGGAGGATGAGGGGGAGGAGGAGGAGGATGGGGATGCAGCATGTTCACAGCGGGGTGGCATCCAACGCAGCTCGGGCCCATCACTGTTGTGTGGCTGGGGAGATACGGAGGACGCAGACGATACGCCTCCCACAGAGGACAGCTTGTCCTTACCTCTGGGCAGCCTGGCACACATGAGTGACTACATGCTGCAGTGCCTGCGCAACGACAGCAGAGTTGCCCACATTTTAACGTGTGCTGACTATTGGGTGGCCACCCTGCTGGATCCCCGTTACAAAGACAATGTGTTGTCCTTAATTCCCTCACTGGAGCGTGATCGGAAGATGCGTGACTACAGGCGGACGCTGGTAGAAGCGCTCCTGAGAGCATTCCCTACTGACGCCGGGGGACAAGTAGAAGCACAAGGCGAAGGAGGAAGAGGTCGCCAACACAGCTGTGTCAGTGCTAGCACCTTAGAAGGCAGGGTTAGCATGGCCGACATGTGGAAAAGCTTTGTCACCTCGCCGCAACAACTGGCCCCAACTGCTGATATGGAGCGTGTTAGCAGAAGGCAGCATTTGAACAACATGGTGGAACAGTACCTGTGCACACGACTACACGTACTGACTGATGGTTCTGTCCCATTCAACTTCTGGGTCTCCAAATTGTCCACATGGCCAGAGCTTGCCCTGTATGCCTTGGAGGTGCTGGCCTGCCCTGCAGCCAGTGTACTTTCTGAACGTGTATTTAGCACGGCAGGAGGCGTCATTACAGACAGACGCAGCCGCCTGTCCACAGCCAATGTAGACAAGCTCACGTTCATTAAAATGAACCAGGCATCGATCCCACAAGACTTGACTGTACCTTGTGCAGAATAGACAGTTCTAACAGCCTCAACCATCCATCCTTGTACTCAAGTGCACTTATTCCTTTTTTTTTTTTTTTATATGTCCCAATATTTTGGGAGATACCCCTATGTAAAAATGCAAAATAACACACATCTGTGTTGGCTACCTATTCCTCCTTTGCCGCCGCTTCCACCTAGACCGCCATGTGAGCCTACACAGCCACATCCACCCATTCACCGCCTCCTCAACCTCTTCCTCCTACATAATTCCTAATTTTTATTTTTTTAAGGTCTTTTATGTTTTTTTAATTCATTTCCCTATCCACATTTGTTTGCAGAGCATTTGCCATGCTCTTAAGCACATTTGCTGCCTTTTGCAGCTCTCTAGCTCTTTCCATGACTTTTTATAGCCATTTTAGTGCTCAAAAGTTCGGGTCCCCATTGACTTCAATGGGGTTCGGTTTCGGGGTCAAGTTCGGGTCCCGAACCCGAATTTTTTTTTCAAGTTCGGCCGAACCTGCCGAACCAGAACATCCAGGTGTCCGCTCAACTCTACTCGGCACCCATACTGATCCAGCCTGATGTTTCTCAACCTTTAATTGTGAAGGTTGATGCATCGGAGGCTGAGATGGGGGCTGTACTGTCTCAGGGTCCGTCTCCAAGTAAATGGCATCCTTGTGCTTTCTTTTCTAAGAAATTGGCGGCAGCTGAGAAGAATTATGAAATAGGCAACAGGGAACTCTTAGCTATTAAATTAGCGTTTCAGGAATGGCGTCACTTTTTGGAGGGGGCAGCTCATCCCGTCTCGGTGATTACGGATCATAAAAACCTGTTATACATTGAGTCTGCTAAATGTCTCACCCCTAGACAAGCTAGGTGGTCTTTGTTTTTAACCAGGTAAAAAAAAATTATCACCTGTTATCTGGGGGCAAAAAATACCAAAGCTGATGTGTTATCCTGAAGTTTTCCTGGAGATGGTGATGTTGACGATCTGGTTCCGATTTTACAAAAGGGGGTGGCTGTCTCTGCGTTACACTCAGACCTGAAGGGGATGGTGTTGGAGGCTCAGGGGGATGCCCCGGTCTCCTGTCCCCCAGGAAAGTTGTTTGTGTCTTTGAAGTTGCACCTTGAAATATTAAAAGAACACCATAACTCTGCGCTCGCTGGGCACCTTGGAAGTAGGGCAACCTTGGAGCTATTGTCTCATCATTTTTGGTGGCTGAGGTTGCACCAGGATGTAATTAAACAATATAAAAACAATCTCCAATTTTTGGTGTACTTATCGGTGCTGCAGATCCACCAAGCGACGTGAGTATAGGTCGCTTCACAGTTAAAATGTCCACAAGTTTGTTGATCGCGCTGCCTTCTGAGTGCAAAAGTTCCAATCCCAGACCCTCTTTTTTCTCCAATGCTCAGGTTGTTTCACTTTGTAGCCACACAAACGGTTACCAGAGGCTAGGTGCACTCACGTACACCTGCACCCTAGAGGGAAGTATTAGTACAAATAGTGAAGTTCCACCAGGTATTTATCACAATCAGCAGGTTTTATTCTACTTACAAAAAAGTCCAAAATATCAGTCATAAAAACAAGTCTTTTTCATCACAGATCCACCCAACCCGGGTTTCGCCAGTCCAGCTTCGTCAGGGGCGATGATGTCTTGCCCCACAGGTGCAGTAATTATTGAGCCACAACCCCTTTTAAGGGCCGCCCACTAATATACATATTTTTATGTTATTTTCTCCTTTTAGATGTTCACATAATGCAATAACTGACAACAGGTTTCAAAGCCTTAGGCCACCTTCACACTTGCGTTCAGAGCGGATCCGTCTGGTGTCTGCATAGACGGATCCGCTCCTATAATGCAGACGATGGGATCCGTTCAGAACGGATCCATCTGCATAATATTTCTGAAAAAATTCTAAGTGTAAAAGTTAGTCAGACGGACCCATCCAGACCCCGCACCGAAAGCCAATGGGGGACGGATCCGTCCGAAATCGCACCATAGTGTGTCAACCTCAAATGAACCCGTCCCCACCGACCCACACCGCAAGTCCGGACGGATCCGTCTGGCTCCGCACGGCCAGGCGGACACCCGAACGCTGCAAGCTGCGCTCGGGTGTCCGCCCGCCGAGCGGAACGGAGGCCAAACGGTGCCAAACTAAAGCACTCTGAGCGAATCCGCATCCACTCAGAATGTATTGAGGCTGTACGGATCCGTTCGGGGCTGCCTGTGAGAACCTTCAAACAGAACCCACAAGCGGAACCCCGAACGCAAGTGTGAAAGTAGCCCTATCCGGCCCGAAACACACTGATATGAAATAACAAAATATCATAAAAAACATAAATGAACAGAGCATACAATACAAAACAACTCCCTCCCTCCATTCTCATTCATAAATATAGGATTGTCAACACCCGAATCGCATGATTCCCCTGGAGCCAATGACAGCCCACCACAATAGCTTCATTCATAGTCGAGCATCCAAGGACAGCGGCAACACACCACCTGATAACAACACTACAAGGAAGGAATTCCACTATCCTGCATGGATCCACCACGGTAGCGGCACCCTCCCATGGCTCCCTGATTATTCCTGAACGTCCCAAGGTACTGTATAAAAAGGTTGGCGAAAAGTAAGAAACCAAGTAAGGACCAGTTCACTTGGTGCGGCTTCTGTAGTGTTTGCAGAAACCGCACCAAGGAGGACAAAAAGAAAAGTAACCAGCAGGAAATTCAGTCGAGAGGAGGGCAGACATACAAGATTAGAGGAGAGATGTCATGCAAGACCATGGGGGTAGTCTACATGCTGGAGTGACCTTGTGGGCTCCAGTATGTGGGCAGAACCCTCCGTAAATTGAAGACCCGACTGCAGGAGCACATAGGGAATATTAAGAAAGGTAAGGAGGACCACAGTGTTCCACTGCACTTCAAGCTGGCGCATGGTAAGAATCCGGCGGGCTTGAGGTTTAGTGGTCTGGAAAAGGTTGAGAGGAACTGGAGGGGAGGGGATCCTGTTGCCAGTATAAATCGGAAGGAGTGTAGTGTCCCATTAGGTAGGGGTGGGCACTACACAAGGGTCAATTGGGTCACGTGTTACTTCTGCTCACAAGGGACAGTGATATTATATTTGTCTATGCATTTAATGTATTTTTCTATGTGTTTTCACATGTGTTGTTTCCCCTGTATTATGCATGGCAGGCCTATTAGGGTGTAGTTAGACATCCCAGACACTAGAGGGAGATAGGGAGCCCCTAGTATAAATGTCCAGGCCCAGACAGGGAGGGGTTAGGTCATAGTCAGGAGTCTGTGGAGACAGAAGTGAGAAGGCTCCAGCCCGAGATATGCTGAAGGCCTCCTCCTGACATGCAGCTAGATAGTCCTGGTTTCTAGCTGCACTAGGAGGCTAGAAGGAGTACAGCCTGCCTGGAGACCAGTAAATCCAGCAAGCACAGATGAAGTAACCCCAGTAGTAGGAATGGGCCTCCTGGGAGCAACCTGCAGCCACCTTCAAACCCAGCACAGGAACAGAACAACCAGCTCAGATAAGTAAGCTGAGGGGCAGAGGTACTTTAATATAAAGCAAGGGTCAATACTGGAGGAAGATTTATATACCAAGGATTAAAGCCAGCAATTAGGCATCTGGGCCTTGGGATCCAGCCAGCTAGAATAGCTGAGGGGATAGTGCAGCATAGTTCTGCGAAGCATTAACTGTTTGCCCTCCAAGTATCTTGCAAGATTTATACCTGCCATAGTGTGAAGTGAACCAGCTGTGCATTTGTGATATAAGGGACTGCATCATCATCAACTGTAAACTGTCTGTACAAAGTTGGACTGTTCTTCCAAAGTTTACCATCTGTGTACTCTATTACTACTCCTATAAATCGGTGTGCCACCGTTACAGGCACTGGCATCACGATCCTTAAAGGGACCTTGCCTCAGGCACTCAAAATACCTGCAACATCCAGGGCACCTCATACACCATCAGGTCTGGTCCCTACATCTAGAGTGTGCCCCAGAGGAACTTGTGTCTACCTCTCCTTCACTGCCGCAAGCCTGCCCAGGGTTCCCCTCCAAAAAGTGAGTAACCAGCGATTGCCCATAACCGTGACCTCACTATCGCAATACCCTGCAGGTCTGGCATGCTGCAGGAGGTCAGTTGGATATATAGATTGGGGACCTTAAAACCAGCAGGGCTCAATTTGGAGTTCGATCTAAAACCGTGTCTAGTAGAGTAAAGAGGGAGCCATGGGAGGGTGCCGCTACCGTGGTGGATCCATGCAGGATAGTGGAATTCCTTCCTTGTAGTGTTGTTATCAGGTGGTGTGTTGCCGCTGTCCTTGGATGCTCGACTATAAATGAAGCTATTGTGGTGGGCTGTCATTGGCTCCAGGGGAATCATGCGATTCGGGTGTTGACAATCCTGTATTTATGAATGAGAATGGAGGGAGGGAGTTGTTTTGTATTGTATGCTCTGTTCATTTATGTTTTTTATGATATTTTGTTATTTCATATCAGTATGTTTCGGGCCGGATGGGGCTACTTTCACACTTACGTTCGGGGTTCCACTTGTGGGTTCCGTTTGAAGGTTCTCACAGGCGGCCCCGAACGGATCCGTACAGCCTCAATACATTCTGAGTGGATGCGGATCCGCTCAGAGTGCTTTAGTTTGGCACAGTTTAGCCTCCGTTCTGCTCGGCGGGCGGACACCCGAGCACAGCTTGCAGCGTTCGGGTGTCTGCCTGGCCGTGCGGAGCCAGACGGATCCGTCCGGACTTGCGGTGTGGGTGGGTGGGGACGGGTCCGTTTGAGGTTGACACAATATGGTGAGATTTCGGACGGATCCGTTCCCCATTGGCTTTCGGTGCGGTGTCTGGACGGGTCCGTCTGACTAACTTTTACACTTAGAATTTTTTCAGAAATATTATGCAGACGGATCCATTCTGAACGGATCCCATCGTCTGCATTATAGGAGCGGATCCGTCTATGCAGACACCAGACGGATCCGCTCTGAACGCAAGTGTGAAGGTGGCCTAAGGCTTTGAAACCTGTTGTCAGTTATTGCATTATGTGAACATCTAAAAGGAGAAAATAACATAGAAATATGTACAGTACAGACCAAAAGTTTGGACACACCTTCTCATTCAAAGAGTTTTCTTTATTTTCATGACTATGAAAATTGTAGATTCACACTGAAGGCATCAAAACTATGAATTAACACATGTGGAATTATATACATAACAAAAAAGTGTGAAACAACTGAAAATATGTCATATTCTAGTTTCTTCAAAGTAGCCACCTTTTGTTTTGATTACTGCTTTGCACACTCTTGGCATTCTCTTGATGAGCTTCAAGAGGTAGTCACCTGAAATGGTTTTCACTTCACAGGTGTGCCCTGTCAGATTTAATAAGTGGGATTTCTTGCCTTATAAATGGGGTTGGGACCATCAGTTGCATTGTGGAGAAGTCAGGTGGATACACAGCTGATAGTCCTACTGAATAGACTGTTAGAATTTGTATTATGGCAAGAAAAAAGCAGCTAAGTAAAGAAAAACGAGTGGCCATCATTACTTTAAGAAATGAAGGTCAGTCAGTCCGAAAAATTGGGAAAACTTTGAAAGTGTCCCCAAGTGCAGTCACAAAAACCATCAAGCGCTACAAAGAAACTGGCTCACATGCGGACCGCCCCAGGAAAGGAAGACCAAGAGTCACCTCTGCTGCGGAGGATAAGTTCATCCGAGTCACCAGCCTCAGAAATCGCAGGTTAACAGCAGCTCAGATTAGAGACCAGGTCAATGCCACACAGAGTTCTAGCAGCAGACACATCTCTAGAACAACTGTTAGGCCTCTTTCACACTACAGTATGTTAAATTCAGTGTTTTGCGTTCCGTTTTTCACGGATCCGTTGTTCCGTTTTTTGCTTCCGTTGTGGTTCCGTTTCCGTTCCGTTGTTCCGTTCCGTTTTTCCGTATGGCATATAGAGTATACAGTAATTACATAGAAAAAATTGGGCTGGGCATAACATTTTCAATAGATGGTTCCGCAAAAAACAGAACGGATACGGAAGACATACGGATGCATTTCCGTATGTGTTCTGTTTTTTTTGCGGACCCATTGACTTGAATGGAGCCACGGACCGTGATTTGCGGCCAAATATAGGACATGTTCTATCTTTTCAACGGAACGGAAAAACGGAAATACGGAACGGAATGCATACGGAACACATTCCGTTTTTTTGCAGAACCATTGAAATGAATGGTTCCGTATACGGACCGTATACGGAACGCAAAAAACGGACCGCAAAACGGAAAAAAAAACCGGTAGTGTGAAAGAGGCCTTAAGAGGAGACTGTGAATCAGGCCTTCATGGTAGAATATCTGCTAGGAAACCACTGCTAAGGACAGGCAACAAGCAGAAGAGACTTGTTTGGGCTAAAGAACAAAAGGAATGGACATTAGACCAGTGGAAATCTGTGCTTTGGTCTGGTGAGTCCAAATTTGAGATCTTTGGTTCCAACAACCGTGTCTTTGTGCGACGCAGAAAAGGTGAACGGATGGACTCTACTAGTGATGAGCGGGAGATGCCATATTCGATTTCGCGATATTTCGCGAATATTCGATTGAATATTCGTGATATATTCGTCGAAATCGAATATTCGTAATTATTCCAACTATCGCGAATAATATGCGATTTAATTAATCGCGTATTGCGATTTTTCTTTTAATAGTATAAGGCAACGTCCTATAGCTAGGCTAATATGTGTATTTTACGAAATTTTGTTATATTGCTCTAACTTCGTCTTTTAGAATATTACGGATATTCTAAAAGACGAAGTTAGAGCAATATTACGAAATTTCATAAAATACACATATAGATTGTAATTTAGCTAATATAGTGCTATAATCCTTTTTTTTTTCCTCTAATTTTTTTTGCCTCTTCAGAACTTAAGTTTTGTTAAAGATGTACACTATTAAAAAAATTACTATAGCAGTATATTAGCTAAATTACAATCTATATGTGTATTTTACGAAATTTCGTAATATTGCTCTAACTTCGTCTTTTAGACTATTCGTAATATTGCTATAACTTCGTCTTTTAGAATATTACGAATATTCTAAAAGACGAAGTTAGAGCAATATTAAGAATATACGTAAAAAGTTGAAATCGCAATTCGATTACTATAACTTGAATTAATCGAATTGCGATTTCAACTTGGACCTGGTTTACTATGATTGCTGCTATATTCCATATTCGTTAATTCTAGCCTAATATGGAATATAGCAGTGCTAAGTTGAAATCGCCATGCGATTACTTCGAGTTATATTAATCGCATTGCGATTTCAACTTAGCACTGCTATATTCCATATTAGGCTAGAATTAACGAATATGGAATATAGCAGTACTAAGTTGAAATCGCAATTCGATTAATTCAAGTTATAATAATTAAATTGCGATTTCAACTTAAGCACTGCTATATTCCATTTTCGTTAATTCTAGCCTACTATGGAATATAGCAGTGCTAAGTTGAAATCACCATGCGATTACTTTGAGTTATATTAATCGCATGGCGATTTCAACTTGGACCTGGTTTACTATGGTTGGCTTCAATGGCTTGGTAGAATTAACGAATATACGAATGTATTCGTCATATTCCACGAAACGAATATACTAATGTATTCATCATATTCCACAAAACAAAGATATTCTTGTCATGGTCTTACCTTCTCACTGTTCTCCTTCGTTTGACATGTGCTGGCGGCCATCTTGGTTTCTGGGTTTCTTGTAGCCTCCCACCCTGCGGCTTCTCCTTCCCACTGGGAGGAGCTGGATGCCTAGCTCATATATATAGGAGGTCTGTGGCCTCAGTTCCTTGCTTGGTCCTCCTGTGTTCACATGCTTCTAAGACTGCTGCTGCTTCTGGTTCCTGATCCTGGCCTCGTCTGACTACCCCGTTGGTTCCTGATCCTGGCTTCGTCTGACTACCCCGTTGGTTCCTGATCCTGGCTTCGTCTGACTACCCTGCTGGTTCCTGATCCAGGCTTCGTCTGACTACCCTTCTAGTTCCTGACCCCTGTCTACGCAAGACCCTGCTTCGGTTTAGCCATCCTCTTGGACTTTTGCTTACAGCTTGATTTGCAATAAAGCCTTCTTATTTCCACTTATCTCTTGTTGTATGTCTGGTTCATGGTTCCATGACAATTCTCCATCTTCGTTTTAGCTACCTATTCATCAACTTCGCGAATTCTAGAAATCATATAGGAAAGTTGACAATAGAGACAGGTAAGTTTAATTCGCTATGCGATTATATTACTTAGCTTTTTAAAAAAATAAATAGAATAATTATAATACCTGATAGTTATTATAATTATTCTAGTTATTAAAAAAAAGCTAAGTAATATAATCGCATAGCGAATTAAACTTAGCTGTCTCTATAGTAAACTTTCCTATATGATTGCTAGAATTTGCGAAGTTGATGAATAGGTAGCTAACACGAAGATGGAGAATATCTTCGTTTTGTGGAATATGACGAATATATTCGTATATTCTTTAATTCTACCAAGCCATTGAAGCCAACCATAGTAAACCAGGTCCAAGTTGAAATCGCAATGCGATTAATATAACTCGAAGCAATCGCAAAGTCGATTATTATAACTTGAATTAATCGAATTGCGATTTCAACATAATTCTCAAATCCGACAGTACATTATAGTATATGGAGACGTTCCCATGGTGATGGGGACGCTCCATGAGCAAGGAAGAAACGGGCACTGACTGGAGCATAAAAAAAAAATAATAATAATAATATTCGATTTCGCGAATATATAGCACTATATTCTAAATATTCGCGAAATCTCAAAATCGCGATATTCGAGAAAAAAATTCGTTATTCGAATATTCGCGCTCAACACTAGACTCTACATGCCTGGTTCCCACCGTGAAGCATGGAGGAGGAGGTGTGATGGTGTGGGGGTGCTTTGCTGGGGACACTGTTGGGGATTTATTCAAAATTGAAGGCATACTGAACCAGCATGGCTACCACAGCATCTTGCAGCGGCATGCTATTCCATCTGGTTTGCGTTTAGTTGGACCATCATTTATTTCTCAACAGGACAATGACCCCAAACACACCTCCAGGCTGTGTAAGGGCTATTTGACCATGAAGGAGAGTGATGGGGTGCTGCGCCAGATGACCTGGCCTCCACAGTCACCGGACCTGAACCCAATCAAGATGGTTTGGGGTGAGCTGGACCGCAGAGTGAAGGCAAAAGGGCCAACAAGTGCTAAGCATCTCTGGGAACTCCTTTAAGACTGTTGGAAGACCATTCCAGGTGACTACTTCTTGAAGCTCATCAAGAGAATGCCAAGAGTGTGCAAAGCAGTAATCAAAGCAAAAGGTGGCTACTTTGAAGAACCTAGAATATGACATATTTTCAGTTGTTTCACACTTTTTTGTTATGTATATAATTCCACATGTGTTAATTCATAGTTTTGATGCCTTCAGTGTGAATCTACAATTTTCATAGTCATGAAAATAAAGAAAACTCTTTGAATGAGGTGTGTCCAAACTTTTGGTCTGTACTGTATGTATTTTTCATTGTCAATAAAGTTTATTTATATTTACTATGCAAAGATTTTTGTGCAATTTCTTTGGTGATAGTTAAGGCTCCTTGTGGGTCCGCAATTCTTTGCGATTTTTTTCTGTCCGGTAACAATTTGGTAGTCACAATGACATATGCAGCAAAGGCTGACAAATAACCTTTTTTTGCCCAAAGGGTGTTTGTTTAATAACTCAATATGGCAGCAGTATATAACCCAGGAATTTCAAACGTGTTTATGCTGCAAGGCCTGAAATATTGTGTATTTTGCCCCACAAAGGGTGTTTTATTAATGATAGAATATAAGCCCTGTATATACAGGGTGTATCTCACACGGTCTGAACCAGTGTAGGCCTGAAGTAAATATATCTTTGCACAAAATGGCTGTATTTCAAATGGCTGTATTTCAAATGCCTGATTCAAACCCCTGTATGTAGAGGGGGTATCTCAAACGGTCTGAACCAGTGTAGGCCTGAAGTAAATATTTCTTTGCCCAAAATGGCTGTATTTCAAATGGCTGTATTTCAAATCCCTGAATCAAACCCCTGTATGTAGAGGTAGTATCTCGCAGGGCCTGAAACAGTGTAGGCCTGAATTCAATATTGGTGCACCAAATGGCGGTATTTAAAATCTCTAAATGGAACCCAAATGTATTAAGGGTGTATCTCACAATGACATCTGCATCAAAGGCTGCCAAGTAAATTTTTGGTGCCCAAACGATTGTTTGTTTAACAACTGAATTTGACAGCAGTATATAAGCCTGTAATTTCACACGTGCTGATGCTGCAAGGCCAGAAAATAGTGGTTTTTATCAAAAGTGTGTTTTTCAAACCCCAGAAAATGATGGGTGTATTTCTAGCTTAAATTGCACACTGACTAATCAAGATGTTGTAGATTGCCAAAAATGTGTTTTTTTTGGTAACAGAATATGAAAGCTGTATATAGTAAACTTGAATTTAACACTTGCAGATCAGAAAAATACAGCTTTTTGAAAATTTTATGCAAGCTGGTGCACTGAGCTTGCATAAAATGGCCGCCGCCGCCCACCTAACTAACAGAATTCTAAAAGTTAGGTTTTTTGGTCAATGAGCTCAGGGCAGGGTAAAACGATTGTGCCTTTCACCCACACAACTGTTTCTCTGTAGATCGCTGAGTTAGATTCTCTCCTATTCTCTCCCTGACATCACTTGTCCAGCAGCATCCACTCCCTACACTTGTAACAGCAGAGTGACGTGCAGCGCTATGTGACTCAAGCTTATATAGAGCCTGGGTCACATGCTGCTCTGGCCAATCACAGCCATGCCATTAGTAGGCCTGTGATGGCCTCTTGGGGCAAGTAGTATGACGCTTGTTGATTGGCTGCTGTGCAGCCTTTCAAAAAGCGCCAAGAAAGCTGCGAACACCGAACCCGAACTTTTACGGAAATGTTTGGGTCCGGGGTCCAAGAATCCTAATGTTCGGTATGAACCCGAACTTTACAGTTCGGGTTCGCTCAACCCTAATAATTGTCAGTTCCATATACGGTTTATCTTCTTGGGTGAAAGCACCACATTCTTTGGTGATAGGAACAGGAGCTCTGTGATGAATATATATTAAAATACACACAGCTCGTCCCCTCTACCCAGCCTGAATTTAGTACCTTGGTGGATAGCCACGTTTTAAAATAATTTGGAATAAAACGGTTCTTAGCGTTTATAACTTCAGGCAGTAAATCATTTCAATTTAATGTAAACACATGCTATCAATATAATTTTTTTAGTTAATCTTGATTCGCTCAACACTAATTTGGAAGCAAACATGCAAAAAACTAGGACATGCTGCAGATTTCAAATACTAATGGAAATTATGCGGCCATGTGACTAGACCTATTCATTAACATTGGCGGTTGATTCCGGTACATAAAATCCGGGACATATACAGATTGCAGATACACTCGTGTGAAAGCAGCCGTACACAACAAACCTTTTTATTTCTCCATCTCTCCTGTAGCAGCTGTAAAGTAATCTTGCTATGTTATGTGATCTGCTCTGCATTTGTAGACCTGTACCAACTCAGCATATCTGTGATGTGATTTGCATTTTCGGCAAATACAGTAGCATTTCAATAAATGACTATTAAACATTTGATAAAAGCTCAGTGTGTTATTAGGATCTTCGGAGAGCAGGACAGATGGCTGGTTCTACAGAGGGTGAGATTGATGTCCAGGGTCTCCTGGCCTCAGCAGTGATCAGTCTCATACTCGGTCTGGTGATACATTCATTTATTATAGGCGTCAATGTCAACGACTGGTGGAAAGGAAGATCGGTGACTCCTGTAGATCACGTTATAACTTCTGTTTGCATTTCAAGTATGTGTGCTCAGTTTTATTTGTTTCGATATATATATATATATATTTTTTTTTTATGATTACATTTTCTCTGAGTAATCTGCATTCTCAAATATCTTCGGTTATTATGGGTGCAAGTTTATACTTTCTTTGTTTATGCCAATATTTGGTTAACAGCTCTGCTCTCCACTGTTTTCTGTGTGAAGATCTCCAACCTCAAGGCCAGACTGTTCCTGTATCTGAGGAGGATGATAGTACAGAGGACTGTTCATTCCATTTTAGTTTTAATACTTCTCTCTAGTTTTAGTTCTTTGCTGTCCATTAGGATGCCTTTAATTTGGGTGATTGAAGGTGGAACATACAATGCAACCATGAATGGTGTATTCACACATTGCACATAATATTATTTTCTATACAATTATACTATTGGAGCCTTCTTCCCACTGCTTTTCTGTTGCACATCCTTCATCTTTCTCTTCGCCTCATTGAATTATCACACAAGAAGGATGAAGATGAGCGGTAACTTAACCATTAATTTGGAGACATATTACTCAGTGATGACTTTTGTGTCCTTCACTTTCATATATAACATTATATATTTCATTGTCGATTTTATTTGTGTCTTTTATTACTATTTTTACTTTACGAACCTTCTATGGCTCAATGTTATCTTTGACTTTCTCCCAGCCCTACATTCCTCCTACCTGATTTACAGAACAGCCAAACTCAGGAATCAGATATCCAAGGTTCTTCAGAATCTTATTGATTCTTTATTTCAAAGGAAGGAGGCACAATCCAGAGAGAACATAGAAGTAGTAGATCAGTGAGGTAAATGCTGGGGTGGTGAGCCTGTCATAGTAAATTGTATGAAAGCCTCAGACAAGACTTGGAAAATGGGAATGTATTTTTTCAAATGTATCCAGTTTAAGAAGAAACAATCAAAGATAGCAGCTTTCTGATAACATCCATGACTATTTTATTTGATTATTTTATTAAGCTTCTTTCACATTAGGAAACCCTTCTGCTCTCTCCTTCACTATACTGCCTTGTCGGCCATTGCTTAATAAATGGTATTGCATCAAAAGTAGAACATTTTAAATAGTCTCTCTTTGAAAAACTATCCAGACTGTAACAGGAGTATATCTATATCATTCCGTTGATATTTGAACGATTCACTACCAAGTGTAGCCAATCAAATCTGTGCTAAATACATCATCTCATCACATTTTGAAAAACACAATAACAAAAAATTGACGGCAAAAGTTCAAATATCACAGAGCATAAATAAATTTTGGTGCGGAACTGCAATACTTTTAAAAAACAAGACAATTTTAATAGACAGCTGGCAAGTAGTCCTAATGCTATAAAGCAGAATACAATGTTGGTGAATGTGCAGAACTGCACAACATTTAGAAAATGAGACAATTCTAATGGACAGCTGAACCGCATAACATTTTAAGAAACAAGACAAATTTTACAGACAGCTGGTCAAAATTAGTAATACTATTGAACAGAATCACATTTAAGCGAAGCCGTGGAAGTGCACAACACTCTGAAAACAAGACAATTTTAATAGACAACTGTCCAAAAATAGTAATAGAAAAGTTAGAGAAAAAGAAAAAGAATTACAGATTGGTAAAGGTGCAGAACTGATAACATTTGAAAAATGAGAAAACATTTCCACACAGTTGGTCAGAAGTAGCAATACTATATAACAGCACTATAGAATAGAATTAAATTTGCGTCAAGGAGCGGGACGGCACAACATTTGGAAATTAGACCATTTTTATGTACCATGGAGCAGAATTTAATTTGGCTGATGGTGTGGAACTGCGTGACAATTACTACAACTAAGTGGAACAGCAGCAACTGCACCATCAGCAACTTGGCCAGGTGAGAGTTCAGAAAATAAATTGCAAGGTTCCAGCACCAGTTGTCACCCCCACCATACTTTAAATAGTATTCCCATAGGAGAGTTCAATAGAATATTAAGAACCTGTTCACACTCACAGCATTTTGACAAGTGACAAAGCAGCCATTAGACTCAAGGAGAGAGTTTTCTGCAATCCATATAGAATTGGGGAGCACCTTTATGGCATATCGAATCCAGAAATCAACAGAGACTTCACTACATTTTATTAATTGTCACAAAGGCAATACTGACACTTTAAAGGTAAAAGCTTTGGAAAGGGTACACAAACCCAGATGTGGAGGAGACCGGAACAGGAGAGAGGCATGTTGGATCCTAACATTCAAGTTCTCCAAAAAGTCTCAATCGCAAAATGGATCTTACATATTTTTACTAAAAGCATAAATAGTTCAGAAACTGTTCACAATAAATTATTTTGTTGTATAATTGTATCATGTTTGGTATGTGTTTGACTTTTAAGCCACAACCCCCTCTTGTTTGACAGCTTTTGACATGCTGGCCATATAAAAGTAGGGTACGTAGGTTGGCTGAATATTTTATGCCATGATTAAGAGTGGGGCATCCGCTCAATATTCATAGATCTTGCTTATGCTTTTAATGTTTTCTTCTTCTATGATTTAATAAAGGAAGTTTTAAGCTGGATTTGTGTTGGCAACTTGCACTTCATTTTCTGGACTTTAGCAAGTAGCTGGCCCTGTATTTGCTCATTGCACCTGGAGATGTTGAGAAGGTGATTACAAAGTTGGGTGAGTTAAATGTCACTCTCCTTTTACAAACACCATGAACACTGGTGTTAACAGTTTACAATGGTATATTGATGCAGTAAAATGCACTGAATTAAACTGGTATATTGACGTGCTAAAATGTGACTGGAAGTGCTGTAAAACACTTTTAACCTGTAGAAAGTTGATGTTTTAAAAAAAAAAAAAAGGCTGGCTGCTATTGCACAGAAAAAAGATCTTTATGCAGAATTTTGGTGCCTGCAGTACATTACATGAACACAGCATTCCACTTTCCTGAAGCTTCTTTCACTGTAAAATGCACATACAGTACATTGCCCCTGTGTTCTTCCTCTCTACGTGATAAAATCTGACTTTCCTACATATTGATTCAGTCTACCTAAATAGATCCCTACACTGTCCCTGCAAGACCCTAAGATGACTGAAATTGGTGTCTACCAGACACATGGCAAAAAGGTCCTCTCAGATCACTGGCTGAGCTCATAGTTGGTATGTGGACATCTGAGTTAGAACAGAGCCTAACAAACCAGCCGATGTCCTGCACCCTGATTGACTCACAGACTGCCTGCAAAGCATTGTGGACAAGCCCAACAGTTAGGGCTATGTGATCCTCCTCCTTCTTCATCCTCCCTGCCTTGTTTTCCTGCAAAAGTAAAACAGCAAACACAATGTTTGCCTTTTTTAAGAGATCAGGAGAGCAGTTATACAGTATAATAGTTGATCCAAATAATTATTAGCTTCAGAGTTATAAATTCAAAAACAATAACTGTCTATTCCAGGGGTCATCAACCTCAAGCTCTCAAGAAACTTTGATGTGCACTTCTTATTATATGATGGCTTGGTGATGCTTCTCTTCATTTATGATGGTGTCATTTTGATGACTTTGTTTTGTCTTTCTTTTTCACTCAGTTTTACCTCCCCTTAAATTGTAGAACCTTTTATTTGATGTTCCTTGAATGGCCACCTAAGACCTTGTTCAGAAGATCCTCAGGCTATAGGAAACTCACACTGTATTATTTGACTACAAGAAGATTCAGATTATTTGTCTGGAATGTCTGATGAGTACTGAATCCTCTACAGGGAGAAGAAAAGGGAGAGAGGGGATATTTTCTAAGTGTAGAAAAATTCAAGACAGATTCAGTACATATATAGCAGAAAAAGGGGACATGTGGCTGGCTTGTGACATGTGACTAGGACATGTGACTAGTACGCTAGTTGTCCATCCAGGTGGTTACTCTGAGGCTACAAATATGTACAATTGTTTGGAAATGAAAAGAAAATTGCTTAAAATCACCCATTGGCATTTAAAATCGGTACAATGTGCTGTTCCAAAAATAAGTAAAAACAATATAATAAAAAAATTCAAATAAATAAAAAATGTAAAAAAAACACTCATGCCAACTAAAACTGTTGCCATAGTCACCCTGTTCACACAAAAATATGCATATTATATATAAAAATGATCAACACAAAATAGGGAACCCATTGCAATAATTTTTGTGTCAGTTTGTATATTTAAAAAATAAAAAGCTATAGTTAGAAAAAAGACAAAACATTGCAATTGTTCCCAAATTTAAACTTAAAAAAATAAAAAATATCTCTAAAAACATGTTAATAAAAAGTCCTAAAGTGCTAAAATTTAGCAAAAAATATTCCAAAAAAGTTTGGGCCGCTAAACCACCACATGAGCTAAATCACAAAAAGTGCCTGGTCTTTCATGCTTTTTCAGGCCCAGTCACGAAAGGGTTAAACATAGGACTGAAATGGAGAGTAGACTACAGCAGGATGTTATGGATAGCCAAAAGTCAGACAGACTACCAGTAAAAACTTGAAACTATAAATCAGCTAGGAACAAGATGACTTGAGGCGAAAGCCACAAAAAATGGACTAAACAGGTTCATGCCGGAATACATATGAATATAGAGCCTTGGGTCCTCAATAAGAAAACTGGCCTGGTACACAGTATATCAGGTTGCGATAAACACATTTAGAGACACCACTGACATACAGATTCATCATGGCAGCAAACTGTGCTGGCACAGATGTCGGATGTTTAACCCTTTCCATGCCGCTGTACGTAGAGATCAATGTATGGAAGGCATTAACAGAGGGAGGGAGCTCCCTTCCTCTCCCATTGGACCACTGCACTGCTGTGGCAGTGTCCCGATGGTTGAAAGGTTAACAGAGGGATGGAGCTCCCCAAGGGCTGCACCTAGCCTTTCTGCTGCCTAAAATGAAAACTGAAATGGTGCATGCCCCCTCCCCACCTTTCCAATGCCAAATTCTCAACCTAACCCCTTCCCTTCAGCATTTCTCTTAAAGGCATACTTGGAAAGCATTGCATACAGCGATACAGAACATGCAGAGTAATACAGAACGACATATGTACCTATTACATCGAATGAGGTCTCCCCTGATGTAGATGTTCCCTTTCCTTATCTTCTCCATTCAGACCAGACCGCAATGATGATTTCTTTCAGCCATGTTTTCTCTCTGCAGAGTTTGACATACATACATCTTAGTTTCCTACTTTTGCAACGGGTGCCTCCCCCCAGGACCCTCTATATCGCATCCCAGGTTTGGTAGAAATGACAAGCGGTGTAGTGCTGTCTAACTGCCTCTTTATGTGTGTCATGGTGCTCCTACCTGGATAAGGCTGGACCCCAGGCATTGGCTCCGAAGCAATAAATAAGGGTAATAATTGAGGGATTTGAAGAAATAACTGGAGTCCAGACCTGGAGATGAAGTTCAATGGCAGCTTTACTTGAATAAACGTTTTTTCAAACAAACAGTTTCAGGCTTTGTCTTGGTTCCAGCAGGCTTTAGCACTAAACTGGCAGGCAAACTCAACTCTGCTATATCTCTCTCACTTTGCTGTACTGACAAGCTAACTTGGTGTCTTTGTTTCCTCTTTATGCTGCACTTCACTCTTGTAGTCGGACCTATGTTCAGCCAAAAAGTAGGTTAGAATCCTGGCAGCTCCATCATGGGGTCTCATCCAGAACAAACTCGAACTGCCCCACCTCCTTCTGGTAGCAAGCAGGACTGTCCCACTTCTGACCAAAGGGGGGACAGTGGTGGAATGGTAAGTTCCATTCTCTCTAAGAATAGCTCTGCCATTTATGCTGCCATCTGCTGGTGAACCAGGCACATTACATGTAATAAACAGTTACATAACAAGATTATGAATGCACATTGTGGAGGACCTGGAAAGACATACATAAGATGATATTGTGCTAGCCCGTTAAAGACAGTAGCGGGGTGCAGGAGTGGTAACACCACTCTTGGTTTTTACACTTTTACCTCTTCCTCCCCACCTTTTGAACACCCCATCCTACCACCTCAAATTCGATGCCCACTGTGCTCCCTAATACTATACTGCAGAAATCACCAGGAGTACATCTGAAATACTAGTACCAAATAGATAGTGCCCCCCTTCAATAATGAATGGCACACAATGTCCTAAAAAATAACTGTGCCCAGCAAAGACACCTTTTGCCGCAAATATAGTGGCCTCCAAAAATAATTGTGCCAGGGTGCCACCCACTGTAACAGTCCTCCCAAAAGTCCCACCAATAGTAATAATTCTCTGCCAGAGTACTGTCACGGCTGAGGATGGGGGAAATCCTCAGCCGTGCGATGCCAGATGCTGTAGTGGCTACTCGGCCAGGAGAACAGGATAGGGAGCAGGTCACCTCCTACAGCGTCCCTAACCTGACCCTAACTCCTACCTGCATGGGCCGACCTTAAAGGTAGGAGGACCCATGCGCAGGAACCTAGGAGCCCTGACTTACCCTCCGTCCGGTCCCTAGCTAGGAGTGAGGGTAAGACGTCCTGTTCCTTCTGGACGCGGAGGAACAGGAGTCTCACTGGCCAAGCTGCAAGGAATGGGGAACAAATGCAAGCCTATGTATATGGCAGGTGCTGCACTAGCTCCAGCCACCTGCCACAGCCTTGCTGACTGGATCCGTGTGCAGGCAAGCTGAAGTCCACAAATAAACAAACAGAACTCAGCACAAACTCATCCACACACAGGAACCCAGATACATGGCTGCCCAGAATAATACAGGAAAACATAAACGGAAACATCACACAAACTTAACTTAAACTTATGACCACAGTGGTGGCTCTCACTGGCAGATAGCAAACACAGGAGGCTGCTCCAGTTAGCAAGGCTGAAGCAACCTACTGAGCCATGCCAAAGAGAGAGGCTATATAGGCCCAAGTGGCCACACCCAACGGTTGGACACACCCAGTGACACACACACACTGGGAAGGGAGTTAACCCTTCCAACACCACAGAAGGGAAAACACCAACTTAAAGGGGAAGTGTCCAACTAAACAAACACACTGTGGCTGTTGCCGCAGACAATGACATGGGTGGCAACCGTGTCCTGGGAGTCAGCCCGAAGGCCGGGACACTGCCACCACATTGCCACGGACAGCCACAGTGAAGGAACGGATGTCAGTGCACACCACAATACTACACAGTGCACACAGACATACAAAAGTGCATATACACAGGCACACAACTCCAAGGGAACCGCACACATAGCTGTTGTCCGCGGCAACCGCACTGAGGCTAACTACATTATGCCTCCAGCTGCGGTTGACACAACTACCCAAACCGCGGGCAACTGTATGCGGCTCCCAAAGAGTCACGGCCATAACCGTGGCCGTGACAAGTATACTATGTGGTAACAATGCCCCCAGTAGTAATAATGCCCCTATAGTGCCCAAACTAAAAATCATGTTCCTCATAGTCTCCCAGTAGTAATAAATCCCAACATAATGCCTTTAGTAGTAATAATTCCTCCTATAATGTTTGTGTATACAAAATATAGCCTCTTATAATTTGTGCCAGTACAAAAAATGGCCCCTTATAATGTTTGCCAGTAAAATATTTCCCCCTTACAATGTTTGCCAGTACAAAAATGTTCTCTTATACTGTGTGCCAGTACGAAAATGCCCCCTTATGTTCCAGTTGAAAAAAAATGCTTCTTTTTAAAGTGTGTCAGTATAAAAAATTACCCCCTTTTGTGCCCCTACTAGAATGAGTAGAATGAATGTCCCCATAGTGACCTTATAATGTGTGCCAGTACCAAAATGCTCCATTTTAGAGCCCACAATGTCCTCATAGTGTTTCCACAACTGTGGCCCAACAGCATTCTGCCAAATAAAAATATTAAACTCAAATATTTACCTTCATTCTGCAGTCAGTGATGCAGTGTAACTGTGCCCTGAGCTGTTTGCAGCCCGGCTCATGATAATGACACCAGCTTCTGATAGGCTACAAGGATTAAAGCCTATTAGAGGGAATTGTGGGGCAGGGTGACATCGCTCCCATGCCCTGCAGCAGCATTCAACTGTATCGCTGTTCTGGCAACATCGATGCAGTTGAATATGCAGAGATGGGCAGAGATGAGTGTTTCCACAATGGAGGTGGCCATGGCCCTTCTGCTGTCCCACACTTACCCCAACCTGGCGCCGCCTGAAGTAATCACCTCACTTCATTGACGGTGCACCCTTGGAGCTCCTTCCATCCCCCATTGGGCCAATGTGCATACCGGCTTGCTATGGTATCTGAGCCTGACAGGGTGCTGCCAAAGGTAGTGTAAGGGCTCATGCACACAAATGTTTTTTTTTTCCGTGTCTGTTCAGTTTTTTTGCAAACCATATGCGGAACCATTCTTTTCCGTATGTCTGTTCTGCAAATAAATAGAACATGTCCTATTATTGTCTGCATTACGGACATGGAAAGAACTGTTCTTTTAGGGAAAAGCTGTTACATTCTGCAAAATACTGAATGCACACGGATGTCTTCCGTATTTTTTGCAAATCCATGTTTCACACAACGCAAAATGCATACAGTCGTGTGCATGAGCCCTAATTGAAAATACACTGCAGTACACTGTACAGTGTACTGCAGTGTATTTTCATTTTATTGTTTAAAACTGACATAAATATAAAAAATAGATATATTAGGTATTGCCGCGTCTGTAATGACCTGCTCTATAAAATATTATCCAATATAGACCAAAATAGTATCAATCAAACAGTCACCTTATCCCACAAAAAAGAGCCCCTACATTAGACAATCACCTCCCAAAAAAAAGAACATATGGCTTTGAGAAAATGGAGACACAAAAACATGATTTTTATTTTCCAAAAATGCTTTTGTTATTTAAAACTGAATAAATAAAAAAATAGGCATATTTGGTATCACTACATCCGTATCAACCTGCTCTAACCTGTCAGGTGAACATCGTAAAAGAACAGAACTATTTTGTGATGTATCAATATCTACCTTAGGACTATTGCACACAACCGTATGGCTTTTCAGTATTTTGCAATCCACAAAAAATACGGATGATATCCGTGTGCATTCAGTTTTTTGCAGAACAGAACAGCTGACCCCTAATAGAACAGTACTATCCTTGTCCGTTATGTGGACAATAATAGGACATGTTCTATTTTTGAACGGAACGGAAAAACGGAAATAAGGAAATAGAATGCATACGGAGTATCTTCCTTTTTTTTTTATAGATCCATTGAAATGAATGGTTCCGTATACGGTCCGTATACGGAACACAAAAAAACGGAACGCAAACGCAAAAAAAAGTTAGTTTGAATGAGGCCTTAAAAAGCAGAGAAATAAAAATTTTGAAAATTGAGAATTTTTCAGAATTTTCCAGAAATGTTGTATTTTTTTTTTAATAAAGATATTTTATATATCGACTCTAATTTATCACTATCTTGAAGTATAATGTGTCACGAGAAAACAGTCTCAGAATGGCTTGTATAAGTAAAAGTGTTCCAAACTTACCACTAAAGTGACACGTCAGATTTCAAAAATTTGGCCTGGTCCTTAAGGTGAAAAATGGCTCTGTACTGAAGGAGTTAAACATTGATTTGCTGGTGTACAAGCATGTACACAATTCAGGCAGAAAAACAAACAGAGGTAGTAGTGCTGGATTGTAGCCAGAAGAGCAAAGATGGATTTGTAGAACAGACCTGAGCAAAGGCATCCAGACAAGTTCTTAACTCTTGGCTTGAAAGAGCAGGATTCATTTTTATGTCTCTGGCCATTTATTTAGGCTCTCAACGTTTGACAAATGCAGTCTAGTGATGGACGAACATTCACCTGGACATTTCACGAACGTGCGTTTGCTAGCAAATGTTCGCAAAAAGGGCATTTGCGGTGGGCCCTATTCACTATAATGGCAGGTGAACCTGAAAAACCTTCAGGTCAAATTTGAAGCCACCAAATACTTACTTACTAGGCTACATGCACACGACCGTTGTGTGTTTGACCGTTGTGCAATTTGCGGAACGCAACAGACAGCCATTAATATAACTGCCTATTCTTGTCCACAAAACGGACAAGAATAGGACAGGTTATATATTTTTTTTGCGGAACACGGAATGGAGCAACGGATGCGGACAGCATAAAAAATAATGTATTTTAATCAGGGGCCATTTTTATGCGTCTTAAAGGGAAACTCTTAAAAATGTGCCCTGCTGGAGCCTAGAAAATTTTTATTTTAGGCCACGGGAGTACAGGCCCAAAAATTAGACAGAAAAGAACAAGTGATTATGTGGCTGGAGGTATAATAGTCAGTCAGTGGATATCAATTTTACTGTAGGCCAATCTAACTCAGCGATCTACAGACAAATAGTTGTGTGGGTGCAGGACACAATTTTTTTACCCTGCCCTGAGCTCATTGACCAAAAAATACCAACTTTTAGAATTCTTTTAGTTAGGTGGGTGGCGGCCATTTTATGCAAGCTCAGTGCACCAGCACTGCATCTGAGCTTTTGGGACATTGCAAATCACCATGTTTTGGGGGCAAACTACAACATTTGGATTAGTCAGTGTGCAATTTAAGGAAGAAATACAAACATCATTTTCTGGGGTTTTAAAAACACACAATTTTTTTTCAAAAAACGGTATTATTCAGATCTGCAAGTGTTAAATTCAAGTTTAATATATACAGCTTTCATATTCTGTTAGCAAAAAAATACTTTTTGGGCAATCTACAACAGGATTAGTCAGTGTGCAATTTAAGGTAGAAATACACCCATCATTTTCTGGGGTTTTAAAAACACACTCTTTTGACAAAAAACACTATTTTTAGGCCTTGCAGCATCAGCACGTGTGAAATTACAGGCTTATATACTGCTGTCAAATTCAGTTTTTAAACAAACACTCATTTGGGCACAAAAAATTTAGTTGGCAGCCTTTGATGCAGATGTCATTGTGAGATACAACCTTAATACATTTGGGTTACATTCAGAGATTTTAAATACCGCCATTTGGTGCACCAATATTGAATTCAGGCCTACACTGGTTCAGACCGTGTGAGATACACCCTCTACATACAGGGGTTTGATACAGGCATTTGAAATACAGCCTTTCGAAATACAGCCATTTTGGGCATATAAATATTTACTTCAGGCCTACACTGGTTCAGACCGTGTAAGATACACCCTCTACATACAGAGGTTTGATTCAGGCATTTGAAAAACAGACATTTAAAATACAGCCTTTTTGTGCAAAGATATATTTACTTCAGGCCTACAGAGGTTCAGGCCCTGTGAGTTACCACCTCTACATACAGGGTTTTGATTTAGGCATTTGAAATACAGCCATTTTATGCAAAGATATATTTACTTCAGGCCTACAGAGGTTCTGGCCCTCTGAAATACTACCTCTACATACAGGGGTTTGAATTAGGCATTTGAAATACAGCCATTTGAAATACAGCCGTTTTGTGCAAAGAGATACTTACTTCAGGCCTACAGAGGTTCAGGCCCTGTGAGATACCACCTCTACATACAGGGGTTTGAATTAGGCATTTGAAATACAGCCATTTTGTGCAAAGATATATTTACTTCAGGCCTTCAGAGATTCAGGCCCTCTGAGATACTACCTCTACATACAGGGGTTTGAATTAGGCATTTGAAATACAGCCATTTGATATACAGCCTTTTTGTGCAAAGATATATTTACTTCAGGCCTACAGAGGCTCAGGTACTGTGAGATACCACCTCTACATACAGGGATTTGAATTAGGCATTTAAAATACAGCCATCTTGGGCAAAAAAAAGTATTTTATTGAGGTCTAGTCTGGTTCAGGCCGTGTGAGATACACCCTTTACATACTGTCGTTCTTTTCTACTATTAATTAAACACCCATTTAGAGCAAGATCCTAAATTAAAAAAATATGAGGAGAGTGTCAAATAAGGGACCTGGCCCAGGTCGTGGTGCTGCTGGTGGAGCTCCTGTTGCAGGGAGAGGACGTGGTCCATCTGTGCCAGCTACATGCACAAGTGAAACCTCTTCCTCAGGTGCGAGTAGGTGACAAAACCTACAGCAATATTTGGTCGGGCCAAATGCTGCTCTACGAATGGTGAGGCCTGAACAAGTACAGGCGATAGTAGATTAGGTTGCTGACAGTGGATCCAGTTCCTTCACATTGTCTCCCACCCAGTCTCCTGCTGAAAGACCACAGTTGGCACCTGCAGCCGATGTCCATCAGTCTTTCACCTCACCCCCTTGCAAATCAGCCAAGCAGTCTGAGCCCCAAGTCATGCAGCAGTCTCTTCTGCTTTTTGATGACTCTGTTAGCAGGGTTTCTCAGGGACATCCACCTAGCCCTGCCCCAGAAGTGGAAGAGATTGAGTGCACCGATGCCCAACCACTTATCTTTCAAAACGAGTACATGGCAGGACCAGCGCAGCACGTCTTGGATGATGATGAAACACATGTGCCAACTGCTGGGGCTTTCGAAAGTGTGCAGACCGACAAGGAAGGCAGGGGTGAAGACTGGGTGGAAGATGATGTCCTCGACCCCACATGGAATCAGGGTCATGCGAGTGACCTATGTAGTTCAGAGGAAGAGGCGGTGGTCGCACAGAGCCACCAGCACAGCAGAAGAGGGAGCAGGGTGCAAAAGCGGAGCGGCCGTCCTCTAGACAGTACGCCTGCTACTGGCCACCGCAGAAAGGGACCGAGCACATCAAAGCCAGCTCCAAAGAGTTCAATGGTGTGGCGGTTCTTCAAACAATGTGCTGATGACAAGACACGAGTGGTTTGCATGCTGTGCAATCAGAGCCTGAAGCGAGGCATAAACGTTCTCAAACTGAGCACAACCTGCATGATAAGGCATTTAAGTGCAAAGCACGAGCTGCAGTGGAGTAGACACCTCAAAAACCAAGAAAGGTCTCTGGCTCCTCCTGCTTCCTCTTCTCCTGCAGTTGTAGCGGTCAGAGAAGGGAGAGACCGCAAGGCAGGATTCAAGTACAGTACAGCGGACAAGGAGACTGAAGGTAAACCGGCTTTATTAAAGAACCAGATGTAACTGCCGGAAAATAGGATTAACAGTTAAAACAGGTTTACACTGAATACTTGAACAAGAGTAAGAATAAATGCATTCCGCAGCAAACACATAAGAGTCCAGGCTACACTCAGCTGATATATTCCTATCTACCCCTGCAACCTGAGTCCCTTTCTCTATAACCTATCTCAGAAAAGCACCGGTGCCACTCACAGTTCTGCAGATTCTCCTGGATCCAATAAGATGCAGTCTGGCTCCAAGTCCGGTCGCTTGCTTGTCTGTCTTTCTCTCTCTGGTCACAGCAGATGCAGATCTTCACCTAGTTTCAGCTCTGGCAGCAAGGATCCGGCTTGTACTGGTCTCTGACACACGGTCCCACTCCTCTGGAACACACGGTAAAGTCCTCTGTGTGTCATGGATGGTGTTGCATAGAACAAGAAGTAACAAATAAATAACCAACTGACTTGATCCCAAAACTAAGGAACAAAAGGGTGGGCCCTATTAAAGCCCTATAGCTTTCCCTGACTGCTCAGCCCATGCAAAGATATCTGTGATAGAAAGTTGCATGTCCATGTACCTAGACTGAGTGACACCTGAAACCCCTATAATAGTGAGGGGATACGACCACCAGCTCCCTACACTTAATATGGAGGGAGTCAGGGTCACCTAGGATCAAGCCAACAGGAAAACACAAATAAAGTAACAGACTTATCTGAAGAGCCAGGAGTTGCAGCATCTAGCAGTGAGCACCATCCAGGAAGTTGTATAAACCTCAAAGTGAGGCAGTATGGGAGGGGATATAAAGGGAGGGAATCACTGCTAATAGATGGCAGCTGGGGGAGGGAGAAGAGATGTCAAAGTGAAACCAAAACAACAGAACATCATGCAGGAGGTACTGAAGAACGTCTATCAGAACTTCTCAGAGATCTGGCTGTGACAGTACCCCTCCCTCTACGAGTGGACCCAGGACACTCAGAGCTCACCTTCTCCGGATGGGACCTATGGAACACCCTGATAAGACGAGTGGCCTTAATGTCCGCCACTGGAATCCACATCCTCTCCTCAGGACCATAACCATCCCAATGAACGAGGTACTGAAGAGAACCGCGGATAATACGAGAGTCCACAATCCTAGAGACCTGAAATTCAAGATTACCATCAACCATAATCGGAGGCGGAGGCAAAGAGGAGGGTACAGTGGGTTGGACATAAGGTTTTAATAGGGACTTGTTAAAAACATTATGGATCTTCCAAGTCTGAGGAAGATCAAGGCGGTAGGCAACGGGATTGATGGCGGACAAGATTTTGTAAGGCCCAATAAACTTAGGACCTAACTTCCAGGAGGGAACCTTCAATTTGATATTCTTAGTAGACAACCACACCAGATCACCAACATTCAGGTCCGGACCAGGCACACGTCTCTTATCCGCCACACGCTTATATCTTTCACTCATGCTCTTTAGATTATCCTGAATCTTTTTCCAAATAGATGACAAAGACGAGGAGAATCTCTCTTCATCAGGTAAACCAGAAGACCCCTCTCCAGAGAATGTCCCAAACTGCGGATGAAACCCATATGCACCAAAAAATGGAGACTTATCAGAGGACTCCTGACGACGGTTATTTAACCACTTCAGCCCCGCTAGGTGAAACCCCCTTCATGACCAGGCCACTTTTTACACTTCGGCACTACACTCCTTTCACCGTTTATCGCTCGGTCATGCAACTTACCACCCAAATGAATTTTACCTCCTTTTCTTCTCACTAATGGAGCTTTCATTTGGTGGTATTTTATTGCTGCTGACATTTTTACTTTTTTTGTTATTAATCAAAATATAACGATTTTTTTGCAAAAAAATGACATTTTTCACTTTCAGCTGTGAAATTTTGCAAAAAAAACGACATCCATATATAAATTTTTCGCTAAATTTATAGTTCTACATGTCTTTGATAAAAAAAAAATGTTTGGGCAAAAAAAAAAAATGGTTTGGGTAAAAGTTATAGCATTTACAAACTATGGTACAAAAATGTGAATTTCCGCTTTTTGAAACGGCTCTGATTTTCTGAGCACCTGTCATGTTTCCTGAGGTTCTACAATGCCCAAACAGTATAACTACCCCACAAATGACCCCATTTCGGAAAGTAGACACCCTAAGGTATTCGCTGATGGGCATAGTGAGTTCATAGAACTTTTTATTTTTTGTCACAAGTTAGTGGAAAATGATGATGATTTTTATATTTTTTTTTTTTCTTACAAAGTCTCATATTCCACTAACTTGCGACAAAAAATAAAAAATTCTAGGAACTCGCCATTCCCCTCACGGAATACCTTGGGGTGTCTTCTTTCCAAAATGGGGTCACTTGTGGCGTAGTTATACTGCCCTGGCAATTTAGGGGCCCAAATGTGTGAGAAGTACTTTGCAATCAAAATCTGTAAAAAAATGACCGGTGAAATACGAAAGGTGCACTTTGGAATATGCGCCCCTTTGCCCACCTTGGCATCAAAAAAGTGTCACACATCTGGTATCGCCGTACTCAGGAGAAGTTGGGGAATGTGTTTTGGGGTGTCATTTTACATATACCCATGCTGGGTGAGAGAAATATCTTGGCAAACGACAACTTTTCCCATTTTTTTATACAAAGTTGGCATTTGACCAAGATATTTTTCTCACCCAGCATGGGTATATGTAAAATGACACCCCAAAACACATTCCCCAACTTCTCCTGAGTACGGCGATACCAGATGTGTGACACTTTTTTGATGCCAAGGTGGGCAAAGGGGCGCATATTCCAAAGTGCACCTTTCGTATTTCACCGGTCATTTTTTACAGATTTTGATTGCAAAGTACTTCTCACACATTTGGGCCCCTAAATTGCCAGGGCAGTATAACTACGCCACAAGTGACCCCATTTTGGAAAGAAGACACCCCAAGGTATTCCGTGAAGGGCACGGCGAGTTCCTAGAATTTTTTATTTTTTGTCACAAGTTAGCGGAAAATGATGATTTTTTTTTTTTTCTCTTTTTTCCTTACAAAGTCTCATATTCCACTAACTTGCGACAAAAAATAAAAAATTCTAGGAACTCGCCATGCCCCTCACGGAATACCTTGGGGTGTCTTCTTTCCAAAATGGGGTCACTTGTGGCGTAGTTATACTGCCCTGGCAATTTAGGGGCCCATATGTGTGAGAAGTACTTTGCAATCAAAATCTGTAAAAAATGACCGGTGAAATACGAAAGGTGCACTTTGGAATATGCGCCCCTTTGCCCACCTTGGCATCAAAAAAGTGTCACACATCTGGTATCGCCGTACTCAGGAGAAGTTGGGGAATGTGTTTTGGGGTGTCATTTTACATATACCCATGCTGGGTGAGAGAAATATCTTGGCAAACGACAACTTTTCCCATTTTTTTATACAAAGTTGGCATTTGACCAAGATATTTTTCTCACCCAGCATGGGTATATGTAAAATGACACCCCAAAACACATTCCCCAACTTCTTCTGAGTACGGCGATACCAGATGTGTCACACTTTTTTGCAGCCTAGATGCGCAAAGGGGCCCAAATTCCTTTTAGGAGGGCATTTTTAGACATTTGGATCCCAGACTTCTTCTCACGCTTTAGGGCCCCTAAAAAGCCAGGGCAGTATAAATACCCCACATGTGACCCCACTTTGGAAAGAAGACACCCCAAGGTATCCAATGAGGGGCCTGGCAAGTTCATAGAATTTTTTTTTTTTTCGCATAAGTTAGCGGAAATTGATTTTTTTTTTTTTTTTTCTCACAAAGTCTCACTTTCCGCTAACTTAGGACAAAAATTTCAATCTTTCATGGACTCAATATGCCCCTCAGCAAATACCTTGGGGTGTCTTCTTTCCAAAATGGGGTCAGTTGTGGGGTGTTTGTACTGCCCTGGCATTTGAGGGTCTCCGCAATCATTACATGTATGGCCAGCATTAGGAGTTTCTGCTATTCTCCTTATATTGAGCATACAGGTAATGAGATTTTTTTTTCCGTTCAGCCTCTGGGCTGAAAGAAAAAAATGAACGGCACAGATTTCTTCATTCGCATCGATCAATGTGGATGAAAAAATCTCTGCCAAAAAAAAAAAATGGAGGGGAAAGGCGTCTGCCAGGACATAGGAGCTCCGCCCTACATCCATACCCACTTAGCTCGTATGCCCTGGCAAACCAGATTTCTCCATTCGCATCAATCGATGTGGATGAATAAATCATTGCCGGGATTTTTTTTTTTTTATATATATATATACACAAAGTGTTTGCCAAAGCATAGGAACGCCGCCTCCTCCTCAGCTCGTATGCCTTGGCAAACGTATCTGTCACTGCAGAGGAGAAAATCCCGTCTTGCAGCGCCGCATACACCGACTTGCGTGTAATCTGACAGCAGCGCAATGCTTCTGTCAGAATGCACATCGGTGCTGCAGCTGGTCGATCGGTTGGTCCACCTGGAAGGTAAAAAGACAAAAAAAAAAAAAAAGAAAAAACCAGGCCACAACGCAATAATTTTATTAACTTTGGAACAGAACGTGTAACTTTAACTTTTGGAACTAAACATTAACCTGTTTGCTTACCTGTTTTTTTTTTTTGTTTTTTTTTTGTTTTTTTACCTGTATAGAACAAACCTCTCCTTCCCCATGGGTCAATGTGCAAAGCGCAAATCGCCCAAAGATGTGGCGAAGTGCGTTATGCACTTTGTCCCATGTGAAAGGAGACGTTTGCAGCAGCTGTGAGTGAATGGGCCCTAATAGCCCTGTGTGCCTGTCCTGGTGAGATGATCCCTATGCTAATAGTGTACCTGTGAGTGGTACTTCCGGAAACACTCTCCAAAGCATAGGGCAGGGTGGTCCGGACAGTCAGGACAGAAATAGCGGGTGTCACGCCTTATTCCACTCCTGCTACAGACACGACATCTTTTTCGGGGTGACGGTTGGGTTGAGGTACCAGGAACGACATTGGGGAAATGTCGCTCGTGTAGACGGCTAACTACACTGGTGGTTGGGGCCACGGAACCTCCTGGATACAGGAGGTTCTCGATGATCTCTTCCTGAAATTTGAGGAAGGATCCAGTTCTCCCAGCCTTACTGTAGAGAACAAAACTATTGTACAGAGCCAATTGAATTAAATATACAGACACCTTCTTATACCAGCGTCTGGTGCGTCGGGAAACTAAATACGGAGACAACATCTGGTCATTGAAGTCGACCCCTCCCATGTGGAGGTTATAGTCGTGGACTGAGAGGGGCTTTTCAATGACACGGGTTGCTCGCTCAATTAGTATTGTCGTGTCTGCGTGAATGGAGGAGAGCATGTAAACGTCACGCTTGTCTCTCCATTTCACCGCGAGCAGTTCTTCGTTACACAGTGCGGCCCTCTGCCCCCTTGCAAGACGGGTGCTAACGAGCCGTTGGGGGAAGCCCGCGCGACTAGTTCGCGCGGTACCACAGGCGCCAATCCGTTCTAGAAACAAATGCCTAAAGAGGGCCACACTTGTGTAAAAATTGTCCACATAAAGATGGTACCCCTTGCCGAATAAGGGTGACACCAAGTCCCAAACTGTCTTCCCACTGCTCCCCAGGTAGTCAGGGCAACCGACCGGCTCCAGGGTCTGATCTTTTCCCTCATAGACCCGAAATTTGTGGGTATAGCCTGTGGCCCTTTCACAGAGCTTATACAATTTGACCCCATACCGGGCGCGCTTGCTTGGGATGTATTGTTTGAAGCCAAGGCGCCCGGTAAAATGTATCAGGGACTCGTCTATGCAGATGTTTTGCTCTGGGGTATAAATATCTGCACATTTCTGGTTGAAATGGTCTATGAGGGGCCGAATTTTGTGGAGCCGGTCAAAAGCAGGGTGGCCCCTGGGACGGGAGGCGGTGTTGTCACTAAAGTGCAGGAACCGCAGGATGGCCTCAAAACGTGCCCTGGACATGGCAGCAGAGAACATGGGCATGTGATGAATCGGGTTCGTGGACCAATATGACCGCAATTCATGTTTTTTTGTCAGGCCCATGTTGAGGAGGAGGCCCAGAAAAGTTTTAAGTTCGGAAACTTGGACTGGTTTCCACCGGAAAGGCTGGGCATAATAGCTTCCCGGGTTAGCGGTGATAAATTGTGTGGCATACCTGTTTGTTTCGGCCACAACTATGTCTAAAAGCTCCGCAGTCAAGAACAGCTCAAAAAATCCCAGGGCCGAACCGATCTGAGCCGTCTCAACCCGAACTCCAGACTGGGCAGTGAAAGGGAAAACTACAGGTGCGGCTGAAGTTGGGGACTGCCAATCAGGGTTTGCCAGCACCTCTGGGATTCTAGGGGCTCTACGGGCACGTCTTTGCGGTGGCTGCGACGGGGTCACTACTGCACGTGCCACCGTACCAGCTTCAACTGCCCTTCTGGTGCTCGCTACTTCACCAGGTTGTACGGCAGTGCTGGTACTAGGTCCAGGGAGGGCTGGGCTGCTGGTGTATGCCTCACCACGTAATCCGACAGCACCAGCCCCACTCTGCTGCTCTTGAAGCGGATCCTGCGCAACCTGCGGTCTAGCGACACGGGGCCGGGTACGCCTGGTGGTATCAGGGACCTCAGCCTCCTCGTCCGAACTTTGGGTCAGAGAGCCACTGCTTTCTACAGGTTCGTATTCTGACCCGCTGGATTCATCAGATGAGGGCTCCCACTCCTCATCCGACTGGGTCAGAAGCCTGTAGGCCTCTTCAGAGGAATACCCCCTGTTAGACATGTGGGCAACTAAATTTAGGGGTATTCCCTGAGACTACCCAAGAAAAAAAAAGCAAGCCTGTCTTACAAAGGGGAGGCTAGCGAAGTACCGGAGGCCGCTGCGGTTGATAAAAAATATCAAAACTGATTTTTTTATCGCCGCAGTGCGTGTAAAGTGAATGTGCAGTGATCAAAAAAAAATTTTTTTTTTGTCACTGCGGTGGGGCGGGTGTGGGCGAACGCACGTGTGGGCGACCGATCAGGCCTGATCGGACAAACACTGCGTTTTGGGTGGAGGGCGAACTAAAGTGACACTAATACAATTATAGATCTGACCGTGATCAGTTTTGATCACTTCCAGATACTATAAAAGTACAAATGCTGATTAGCGATACGCTAATCAGCGAATAACGGACTGCGGTGCGGTGGGCTGGGCGCTAACTGATCCCTAACTACCTAACCAAGGGACCTAAACTATACCTAAAACCTAACGGTCAATAACAGTGAAAAAAAAAAGTGACAGTTTGCACTGATCACTTTTTTCTTTTCACTTGTGATTGACAGGGGTGATCAAAGGGGTGATCAAAGGGTTAATTGGGGTTCAGGGGGGTGATCAGGGGCTATAGTGTAGTGTTTGGTGTACTCACTGTGAAGCCTGCTCCTCTGCTGGATCCAACCGACGAAAAGAACCAGCAGAGGAGCAGGCAGCCATATAACAGATCATATTTACAAATATGATCTGCTATCTGGCACTTTGATTGGCTTTTTTAAAAATCAGCAACCTGCCAGCCACGATCATTGGCTGGCAGGTTGCTGACGAAATACTTCTGTGCGAAATGCCGGCGCGAACTGCGCATGCGCGCGCGCATAGTCGCGTCATCTCGCGTCTCGCGAGATGACGCGTATATGCGTGACTGTGCGCAGCGCTGCCACCTCCGGAACGCACATGTGCGTTAGGCGGTCCGGAGGTGGTTAAAGCAAACTCAGCAAGAGACAAAAAAGAACCCCAATCCTCCAGATTCTACGCCACAAAACAGCGCAGATATGTCTCCAGATTCTGATTGATGCGCTCTGTCTGGCCATTCGACTGTGGGTGGAAAGCAGAAGAGAATGACAACCGAACCCCTAAGCGAGAACAGAAAGCCTTCCAGAATCTGGAAACAAACTGCGTGCCCCTATCAGAGACTATGTCTGAAGGAATACCATGCAATTTGACAATGTGATCAATAATTGCCTGCGCCAGCGTTTTAGCATTGGGCAATCCAGGAAAAGGAATGAAATGCGCCATTTTGCTAAAACGGTCGACCACCACCAGAATCACAGTCTTCCCCGAGGAACGAGGCAGGTCCGTAATGAAGTCCATGGACAGATGTGTCCAAGGACGGGAAGGAATGGGTAACGGGAGGAGAGGACCTGATGACCGTGAATGAGGGACTTTGGCACGAGCGCAGGTCACGCAGGCTGCCACAAAACCCTCAACCGACTTAAGAAGCGCCGGCCACCAGAATCTCTGAGAAATGAGATCCACTGTGGCTCTACCCCCCGGGTGCCCAGCAAGGACAGTATTGTGGTGCTCCTTAAAAACCTTGTGTCGTAAAGCGAGAGGCACAAACAACCTCCCAGGAGGACAAAGATCAGGAGCCTCTGCCTGGGCTGCCTGAACCTCTGCCTCCAATTCAGGATAAAGAGCAGAGACCACCACTCCTTCAGCCAAAATGGGAACCGGGTCTTCAAAGTTCCCCCCTCCCAGAAAACAACGTGAAAGGGCATCCGCCTTCACATTCTTAACCCCAGGGCGGAACGTGACAACAAAATTAAACCTTGAAAAGAACAAAGAACATTTGGTCTGTCTCGGGTTCAGATGCTTGGCTGACTCCAAGTAGGCCAGATTCTTATGGTCGGTAAACACGGTAATAGGGTGTCTGCCTCCCTCTAGCCAATGGCGCCATTCCTCAAAAGCTAATTTGATGGCCAACAACTCCCTATCTCCCACATCGTAATTTCTCTCTGCGGAGGAGAGTTTCTTGGAGAAAAAGGCACATGGACGCCACTTGGCAGGAGAGGGACCCTGAGACAAGACCGCACCCACACCCACCTCAGAAGCGTCCACCTCAACGATGAAGGGCAAAGAGACATCAGGTTGTACCAAGATGGGAGTGGAAGCAAAACTCTCTTTGATACTAGTAAAGGCCTTACGCGCCTCTACCGACCAGGAGGAAAAATCTACCCCCTTTTAGTTTATTTATTACCCTCAAAACTGTCCCTGAATCTTCTAGAGGGACAAAAATTTGCCAAATGATTTATATCTCCACAACAGAAACAAACCCTCGTCTGAGAGCTGAATCCTCTGTTGTTAGAGGCAAGCAAACCCAGCTGCATGGGCTCCTCCTCAGAGGGGATTGAGAGAGACTGAGACCCTTGCGCACTGAATGAGACCTTCCCACTGTCCTTGATTTAGTATGACAGGAAGGAGTGATCTCTCCTCTCTCTCTAAGACGCCTGTCAATACGAACGGCCCGAGACATGGCAGACTCCAAGGAGGTAGGTCTCTCATGAAAGGCAAATGCATCTTTCAATCCCTCTGAAAGACCATGGCAAAATTGACTTCGGAGTGCAGCATCATTCCAACCAGTATCAGCTGCCCATCTCCGAAATTCTGAACAGTATATCTCTGCAGACTGTTTACCCTGGCATAAAAGACGCAGTTTAGATTCAGCCAGAGCAATACGATCCGGATCATCATATATCTGACCCAGAGGCCCAAGACTGAGCGTTATCCCTGAGCAGTGATATGATGATCCCAACCCTCTGCTCCTCATCACCAAAGGAATGGGGAAGTAGGCGAAAATGGAGTTTGCAAGCCTCTCTAAAACGAACAAAATTCTCACTACCCTCAGAGAAGGTATCCCGAAGCGAAATCTTAGGCTCAGAACAAACTCCATGAACGCAAGCAGAATCAGTCGCCTAAAACTGAGACACAGTTTTACGGAGCTCTGCGACCTCCAGTGAAAGAGCCCGCATGCAGTCCGTCAAGGCTGAAAGCGGATCCATGCTTAAGACGGTTTTGGCGGTTTATAATGTCAAGGATGGTGTTGCAAAAAACAAGAAGTAACAAATAAATAACCAACTGACTTGATCCCAAAACTAAGGAACAAAAGGGTGAGCCCTATTAAAGCCCTATAGCTCTCCCTGACTACTCAGCCCATGCAAAGATCTCTGTGATAGAAGGTTGCATGTCCACGTACCTAGACTGAGTGAAACCTGAACCCCTATATTAGTGAGGGGATACAACCACCGGCTACCTACATTTAATACGGAGGGAGTCAGGGTCACCTAGGATCAACCCAACAGGAAAACACAAATAAAGTAACAGACTTATCTGAAGAGCCAGGAGTTACAGCATCTAGCAGTGAGCACCATCCAGGAAGTTGTATAAACTGCAAAGTGAGGCAGTATGGGAGGGGATATAAAGGGAGGCAATCACTGCTAAAAGATGACAGCTGGGAGAGGGAGAAGAGATGTCAAAGTGAAACCAAAACAACAGAACATCATGCAGGAGGTACTGAATAAGTTCTCAGAGATCTGGCTGTGACACTGTGTGCTGCTCCACAGCTGTCAGGGAAAACTCAGCTATTATAGCCTCCTGCTGCTCCAGTCTTTTACTGTTATCTCTCAGCAGTTCATCTCTCCCTGATATCTCAGCAAGGCCCCAGCAACTTCTAGAACAGCCCGGGAAAAACTTCTTAACTCTTTCTTAGCCTCTGGCCAGCACAACTCAGGTTCCTGTTTAGTCACAGTGGCCTCTGGTGGCCGGAGGGAAACATGAGAGTCTGCATAGATATAAGTGCTGGAAATGCTGCTGGTTGATTCAGGGCTGCCTCTTACACAGTCGCGGCCTCTTCATCCACCTCTTGAGTGACAGTGCCACCTGGCACCCCGCAAACAGAGGATCTGCCAGCAACACCAACACCTGTGTCACCAAGCATCTCCACAATGTCCCACGCAAGCTTTCAGCTCTCCATATCCCAAATGCTGGAGAGGAAGAGGAATTACCCCGCTACCCACCAGCGATCCCTAACCCTGAATGCCAGCATTTCTAAATTACTGGCATTTGAAATGCTGTCATTCCGTCTGGTGGAGACGGATAGTTATAAAGGCCTTATGGCGGTGGCTGTCCCACAGTACGTCGTGCCCAGCCGCCACTGCTTTTCAAGGCGAGCCATCCCTTCCCTGCACAACCAAGTAGGGGACAAAATCAGGTATGCACTGCGCAACGCCATCTGTGGCAAGGTGCACCGACTACGGATACGTGGACCAGTAAGCACGGTCAGGGCCGTTATATCTCCATAACAGCACACTGGGTAAATGCAGTGGCGGCTGGGCCTGAGGCGGATAGCAGTTTTGCGCATGTCCTTCCACCCAGCCACAGACAACACCAGGGAGCACAGAAAAGTTTAAAGTCCCCCTCAAAGCCTGCTCTTCTTCCTCCTCCTCCTTCTCCACCCAGCCATCATCCTCCTCTGAGTCCTCTTTAGACTGTTGCTGACTTGTCACAGATGGAGTAGCCCCACCTGGGAATTTATTCAGCATTGTGACTTCCTCATCTTTTAGCTCCTGCTCTTCGACGACTTGATTAATGACACAACGCAATGCACGCTACAGAAAGAAGGTGTAAGGTACGATGTCACTGATGGCACCCTGGCTGCGACTGACCAGTTTGGTGATTTCATCAAATGGCCACAGAAGTATGCATGTGTCGCGCAGCCACTGGTGCGGTGAAAAGAAACTAAGCTCCCCAGAACCTGTCCTGCTGCAGAATTCGTACAGGTAGTCATTAACAACACGTTGCTGCTGGAGCAGCCTATCAAGCATATACAAGGTGGAGTTCCAGCGCGTTGGGCTGTCAAAAATCAGATGTCTGACGGGAAAGCGGTGTCGCCGCTGAACATCAGCAAAGCGAGACATGGCCGTGTAAGGTCTTCTAAAATGGCCTGAGATTCCAGGGAATGCACGGCACGTGTGTCATTTTGCCTTGTTTTAGCGTGCTCAGCAGATTAGCACCATTGTCGTACACCACTTTATCAACTGTCAAATTGAGAGGGATCAGCCTCTGATCGGCCTGTGACCGCATAACTGAAAGCAGTGCAAGACCGGTGTGCTCTTGGCTTCTAGGGACAACAGCCGAAGCATGGCATGTCAACATCTCCCCTGGGACATCAAATTTGTTCTTGGGAGCTAGGGGGTGCAGCAGAAGAGCCACGGATTACATGCTTGACGGCCGTCAGAAAGTTCACCCAGTGGGCAGTAAAAGTTTTGTATCTTCCCTACCCGTGTTTGCTAGACCAGGTGCCTGTGGTTAGATGTATCTTGGCACCGACACTGTGTGCCAGAGATTTATGCAATTGCCGCTTAACATGGCCATATAACTCTGGGATGCCCCTCTGGGAGAAATGTTTCCTTCCGGGGGACCTTCCATTGCGGTGTGCCAATGGCCAAAATTTTTCTAAAGGCCTCCGAGTCCACCAGTTTATATGGCAGTAGTTGGCAGGCTAGCAGTTCTGACAAACTAGCGGTCAGCCGTTGGGCAAGAGGGTTATCCAGCATCATCAACTTTTACTCTCAAATATTTGGGCCACGGAAGCCTGCTTTCTGCCAGATGTACGCGACAACAACATGGTGGAAGGAAGAGTGAAGGACAAATGGGGGCGAGAGGAGAAGAGGCAGGTCATGGAGCGCCAGAAGTGTGGCTTTGTGGGTTCTGATGGCGTTGCTCCCACTGGGGTCGGTGATGGGAGGCCAGGTGCCTTCTTAAGGCGGTCGTCCCTAGGTGAGTTTTGGGCCTACCGTGACTTATGCGTTGACAACACAGGCTTTAGATGGGAACAATATTGTCAACAGCTGACACGTTACTGGAAACATTTAAATCAAAATTGAAAAGCCACCTGTTTAGCCTGGCATTTACGATGACATAACTTTTTCCCCCTGTACATATCACTATGCACCGATCTGAGACAATCTTATGCACTTTGAGTCCTATGGGAGAAAAGCACTTTACAAATGTTTCATTATTGTTGTTGCTAAAAAAAGCCCACACTGTGGAGCCATGTGTCGGCATCCTGGGAGCGCCAGATGTGACCGTGCATGGTGGATGGCTGGCTACAGATACATTTGCAGTCTGCTTTTTGCCTTCTGTGCCCTTCGAGCTATTTCTGCTTCTCCTCCCTCTCTGTTGCTCTGTCTCTCCCTCTGAACACCCCTCTTCCTCTCTTGTGGGCACCCATGTGACGTCCATCAACACGTCATCATCGTCACCTTCACCACCACTGACATTTGAGATCTCGGAGTAGGCAGCAACAGCTGATCTGGGTACTGTCTCTTTGGCGGCCGTTGCTACCTCCTCTTCCTCATCTAATGTCAAGAATGGCTGAGCATTGGTAAGGTCTGGGAATGGATGGGAAAATAATTCCTCTGATTCGAGTGGAGGGGCTATGGTGGTGTCTTTGCACACAGCAGAGAGTAAGGAGGCTGCAGATACAGAGGATGAGGAGGGTGCAGAAGTGGAAGGATGAATGAACCACTTAACCAGCTCTGGTGCGTCCTTTGAAGTAATCGCACACGCTTTCTCCAACTTCCCACTTAGGCTCTGGCCTGGTGCACCTGCCAGACCACTACCACCCCTGTGGAACGGCCTGCCTCTTTCTTTGCCTGTAATTTTCAAAATGACCCTGTGCCTAAGTCCCTAGAGAAGAGCAGTATTTGTGAAAGTGGGTATCTCGCAGGCCTCATTTAATATTTGGTGGAAACACGTATATCAAACCCTTTAATCAGTATTTTGTGGAAGCAGGTATATCGCAGGCCTCAATCAATATTTGGTGGAAGCAGGTATATCAATCCCCTTAATCAGCGTTTTGTGGAAGAATGTATCTTGCAGGCCTCAAGCAATATTTTGAGGAAGCAGGTATATCAAACCCCATAATTAGTATTTTGCGTAAGAAGGTATCTAGCAGGCCTCAAGCAATATTTTGAGGAAGTAGGCATATCAAACCCCATTAATCAGTATTTTGTGGAAGCAGGTATATACTAGGCCTCAATAAATATTTGGTGGAAGCAGGTAAATCAATCCCCTTAATCAGTATTTTGTGGAGGCAGGTATATCGCAGGACTCAATCAATATTTTGTTGAAGCAGGTATATCAACCCCCTTAATCAGTATTTTGTGGAAGCAGGGATGGTGTACGTGCAGCTCTAATATCAACGTTGCACGCCTCTGATAGTGGACGAGCAGCCACAGTAGTGAGTAGCCTCCGCCACTCAGTTGGCCTTAGCGTGGCCACAAAGAGCGGCTCTTTTCAAATACCTTTTGTCATATCTGCTCTCTATGTTTTATCTCCTCCTGATGACATGCCAACGACTAGGTTGGCATAGAAACACATCAAGCAGAGCAGGCAGTGGATCAGACAATGAAACATATAGAATGTAGCTATTGTACTTTCTATAGCAGTGGAACCTGTCGTTTATATTCCGTTTGCAGTTGTTTTGGGGGCGATCTCATACTGTGGGCTAAAACAGCCGTTAACAATAGTTGATATCGCTTTAGGCAGGGAAGGAAATGTTATATTCCCACTACTATATTATCAAGATTGACCCTAGTCAAGGGTTCAAAAGACTCACGGGATATATATATATATATATATATATAAAAAAAAATTATATATATATATATAGAAACAAAATGCGGGTCTCAGCAGCACAAGACAAAAGACTGGTGCACGTCCTTACAGCCGTGGGCTCAGGCGGCTATATATAGATAAGTATCAAAAGGATAAGGCAGCACTCCAGGTAAAGTGAAAAAAGGTGGATCTTTATTCCCTCTGCAACGTTTCAACCGTCTCAATGCGGTCTTTCTCAAGCATATCACACAGTGCCATACAAGGGCACTGTGTGATATGCTTGAGAAAGACCGCATTGAGACGGTTGAAACGTTGCAGAGGGAATAAAGATCCACCTTTTTTCACTTTACCTGGAGTGCTGCCTTATCCTTTTGATACTTATATATATATATATATATAAAATTATATATATATATATATATATATATATATAAAATTATATATATATATATATATATACAGTGCAGACAAAAAGTTTGGACACACCTTCTCATTCAAAGAGTTTTCTTTATTTTCATGAGTATGAAAATTGTAGATACACTCTGAAGGCATCAAAACTATGAATTAACACATGTGGAATTATATACATAACAAAAAAGTGTGAAACAACTGAAAATATGTCATATTCTAGGTTCTTCAAAGTAGCCACCTTTTGCTTTGATTACTGCTTTGCACACTCTAGGCATTCTCTTGTTGAGCTTCAAGAGGTAGTCACCTGAAATGGTTTTAACTTCACAGGTGTGCCCTGTCAGGTTTAATAAGTGGGATTTCTTGCCTTATAAATGGGGTTGGGACCATCAGTTGCGTTGTGGAGAAGTCAGGTGGATACACAGCTGATAGTCCTACTGAATAGACTGTTAGAATTTGTATTATGGCAAGAAAAAAGCAGCTAAGTAAAGAAAAACGAGTGGCCATCATTACTTTAAGAAATGAAGGTCAGTCAGTCCGAAAAATTGGGAAAACTTTGAAAGTGTTCCCATGTGTAGTCACAAAAACCATCAAGCGCTACAAAGAAACTGGCTCACATGCGGACTGCCCCAGGAAAGGAAGACAAAGAGTCATCTCTGCTGCTGCGGATAAGTTCATCCGAGTCACCAGCCTCAGAAATCGCAGGTTAACAGCAGCTCAGATTAGAGACCAGGTCAATGCCACACAGAGTTCTTGCAGCAGACACATCTCTAGAACAACTGTTAAGAGGAGACTGTATGAATCAGGCTTCATGGTAGAATATCTGCTAGGAAACCACTGCTAAGGACAGACAACAAGCAGAAGCGACTTGTTTTGGCTAAAGAACACAAGGAATGGACATTAGACCAGTGGAAATCTGTGCTTTGGTCTGATGAGTCTAAATTTGAGATCTTTGGTTCCGACCACCGTGTCTTTGTGTGACGCAGAAAAGGTGAACGGATGGACTCTACATGCCTGGTTTCCACCGTGAAGCATGGAGGAGGAGGTGTGATGGTGTGGGGGTGCTTTGCTGGTGACACTGTTGGGGATTTATTCAAAATTGAAGGCATACTGAACCAGCATGGCTACCACAGCATCTTGCAGCGGCATGCTATTCCATCCGGTTTGCGTTTAGTTGGACCATCATTTATTTTTCAACAGGACAATGAGCCCAAACACACCTCCAGGCTGTGTAAGGGCTATTTGACCATAAAGGAGAGTGATGGGGCGCTGCGCCAGATGACCTGGCCTCCACAGTCACCGGACCTGAACCCAATCAAGATGGTTTGGGGTGAGCTGGACCGCAGAGTGAAGGCAAAAGGGCCAACAAGTGCTAAGCATCTCTGGGACTGTTGAAAGACCATTTCAGGTGACTACCTCTTGAAGCTCATCAAGAGAATGCCAAGAGTTTGCAAAACAGTAATCTAAGCAAAAGGTGGCTACTTTGAAGAACCTAGAATATGACATATTTTCAGTTGTTTCACACTTTTTTGTTATGTATATAATTCCACATGTGTTAATTCATAGTTTTGATGCCTTCAGTGTGAATCTACAATTTTCATAGTCATGAAAATAAAGAAAACTCTTTGAATGAAAAGGTGTGTCCAAACTTTTGGTCTGTACTGTATGTATATATATATGAGTAAAAGGATAATTGTTAGTTCCATATACAGTTTATCTTCTTGGGTGAAAGCACCACATTCTTTGGTGATAGGAACAGGAGCTCTGTGATTAATATATATTAAAATACACACAGCTTGTCCCCTCTACCCAGCCTGAATTTAGTACCTTGGTGGTTAGCCACGTTTTTAAATAATTTGGAATAAAACGTTTCTTAGCGTTTATTACTTCAAACAGTAAATTATTTTATTTTAATGTAAACACATGCTATCAATATAATTTTTTTTGTTAATCTTGATTCGCTCAACACTAACATGCAAAAAACTAGGACATACTGCAGATTTCAAATACTAATGGAAATTATGCGGCCATATTGCTAGACCTATCCATTAACATTGGTGGTTGATTCCAGTACATAAAATCCGGGACATATAAAGATTGCAGATACACTCGTGTGAAAGCAGCCGTACACAACAAACCTTTTTATTTTTCCATCTCTCCTGTAGCAGCTGTAAAGTAATCTTGCTATGTTATGTGATCTGCTCTGCATTTGTAGACCTGTGCCAGCTCAGAATATCTGTGATGTGATTTGCCTTTTCAGCAAATACAGTAGCATTTCAATAAATGACCATTAAACATTTGATAAAAGCTCAGTGTGTTATTAGGATCTTCGGAGAGCAGGACAGATGGCTGGTTCTACAGAGGGTGACATTGATGTCCAGGGTCTCCTGGCCTCAGCAGTGATCAGTCTCACACTCGGTCTGGTGATACATTCATTTATTATAGGCGTCAATGTCAACGACTGGTGGAAAGGAAGATCGATGACTCCTGTAGATCACGTTGTAACTTCTGTTTGCATTTCAAGGATCTGTGTTCAGTGTTATTTTTTTCTATTTGTTTTTATAAGTACATTTTCTCAGAGTAATCTGCATTCTGATATATTTTTGGTTATTATGGGTGCAGTTTATACTTTATTTGTTTATACCAATTTTTGGTTAACAGCTCTGCTCTCCATTGTGTTCTGTGTGAAGATTGCCAACCTCAAGGCCAGACTGTTTCTGTATCTGAGGAGGATGATAGTACAGAGGACTGTTCATTCCATTTTAGTTTCAATACTTCTCTCTAGTTTTAGTTCTTTGCTGTCCATTAGGCTACCTTTTATAGGGGTGATTGAAGGTGGAACATACAATGCAACCATAAATGTTGTATTCACACATTGCACATATGATTATTTTCTATACAATTATACTATTGGAGCCTTCTTCCCACTGCTTTTCTGTTGCACATCCTCCATCTTCCTCTTCACCTCATTGTATTATCACACAAGAAGGATGAAGATGAGCGGTAACTTAACCATCAATTTGGAGACATATTACTCAGTGATGACTTTTGTGTCCTTCACTTTTATATATAACATTATATACTTCCTTGTTGATTGTTTTTGTGTCTTTTATTACTATTTTTACTGTACGAACCTTCAATGGCTCAATGTTATCTTTGACTTTCTCCCAGCTCTACATTCCTCCTACCTGATCTACAGAACAGCCAAACTCAGGAATCAGATGTCCAAGTTTCTTCAGAATCTTATTGATTCTTTATTTCAAAGGAAGGAAGCACAATCCAGAGAGAACATAGAAGTAGTAGATCAGTGAGGTAAATGCTGGGGTGGTGGGGCTGTCATTTCGCTGTAGCGTAGTAAATTGTATGAAAGCCTCAGACAAGACTTGGAAAATGGGAATGTATTTTTTCAAATGTATCCAGTTTAAGAAGAAACAATCAAAGATAGCAGCTTTCTGATAACATCCATCTTCTTGCACATTAGGAAAACCTTCTACTCTCTCCTTCGCTATACTGCCTTGTTGGCCATTGCTTAATTAATGGTATTGCATCAAAAGTAGAACATTTGAAATATTCTCTGTTTGAATAACTATCCAGACTGTAACAGGAGTATATCTATATCATTCCATAGTTGAACGATTCACTACCAAGTGTAGCCAGTCAATTCTGTGCTAAATGCATCATCTCCAATTTTAAACACATTTTAAAAACATAATAATAAAAAATTGACAGCAAAAGTAAAAATATCACAGAGCAGAATAAAATTTTGGTGTGGAACTGCAATACTTTTAAAAAACAAGACAATTTAATTAACAGCTGGCAAGTAGTCCTAATGATATAAAGCATAATACAATTTTGGTGAAGGTGCGGAACTCCACAACATTTAGAAAATCAGACAATTCTAATGGACAGCTGGCCAGAAGAACTAAAGCCACAGAGCAGAATAATATTTGGGTGAAATAATGGAACTGCACAACATTTGGAAAATGAGACAATTTTAGTAGAAAGCTGGCCAGAAGTAGTAATACTATACAACAGTATTCAATTTTGGTAAAAGAGCAGAACCGCACAACATTTAAAAAACGAGACAAATTTTACAGAAACCGACAGCTGGTCAAAAGTAGTAATACTATTGAACAGAATGAAATTTAGGTGAAGCCGTAGAAATGCACAACACTCTGAAAACAAGACAATTGCCCAGAAAGAAAAATAGAAAAGTTCGAAATAAAAGAAAATCTAAAATAATTAAAGATTGGTAAAGGTGCAGAACTGATGACATTTGAAAAATGAGAAAAAATTGACAGACAGTTGGTCAGAAGTAGCAATACTATATAACAGCACTATAGAATAGAATTAAATTTGTGTCAAGGAGCGGGACGGCACAACATTTGGAAATTAGACAATTTTTATGTACCATGGAGCAGAATTTAATTTGAGTGATGGTGTGGAACTGCATGACAATTACTACAACTAAGGGCTCTTTCACACAACCATATGTCTTTTTTAGTGTTTTCCAGGCCATTTTTAACGGATAGGTTTTTTCATTTTTTGTTTCAGTAGTGTTTCCGGTTCATTCCATTTTTCCGTTCCGTTTTTCCGTATGGCATATACAGTATACAGTAATTACATAGAAAAAATTGGGCTGGGCATAAAATTTTCAATAGATGGTTCCGCAAAAACAGAACGGATACGGAAAACATAAGGAGTACATTCTGGAGATATACATCATACGATACCAATAAGTAATAGATATGACCTATTGTCAGAACATCATTTTTTAGATCATACCCCTGCACATCACAAGACCCGGATAAGACACAGGGAAGAATCACCGAGTCACCACTACCAACAATCACCTACCCACCATTACAACCTGAGACACAAGAATCCTCCACATCAAATACAGAGGGAGGACAAGTTTTACAACACTCCTCCCCCTCGGAATTATTATGGGAGATCGAACGAGACACAAATATACAACAGCAGAGCCCAACACTACAAAACGTCAGAAGAGGGAAAACTAGGAGGAGCAAAAGAAAGAAATACAAGATACAGGAAACACCGTTAACATTTAATAAAAATGTCCTTGTAAATTTGAGCTCAATTACGCTAACAGAACCACAAGTTTCTCTACTGAGTAAGGGTTTGAAATATGCTCCCACTGTCCAAATAGATAAATTCTCCACATATATAGGGATACAGAAATTTATCAGAAAACTCTGCCTGAAAAAACATTTTATTAAAAATCCGTTAGAAATTGCAAACAGCCAGCCTATAAATCGGTTCCAATATACTACTTTAAGGAACAAGTCAAAAATGTACCCACGCAATGAAATTAGCAGAGAGATGGCTACCTTCCCAAAAAATGTGTGGAAGGAGATTTAAGAAAGATGAGAAATACGGCCAGGAATAATAATTTAACAACAAGGGAAATTTCGGCGATTAAAGAATTACAGAAAAACAAATCCATCACTATACGTCCAGCAGACAAGGGTGGGGCTACAGTACTACTGGATACAGAGAAATACAATGCGGAATGCTGGAGACAGCTAACGGATTGTAACACCTATCTGAAGCTGACTAAGGACCCATTGACACAATTCAAACAAGAATTGGTTAAATTGTGTGAAGAAGGATTACAAGAGAAGGTCCTTCTTTAAAGAGAATCTGATTTTATATTGGGCACACAAGGAAGGCTACCCGCCTTCTATTGTCTGCCCAAAATCCATAAAAATCTAGAAAACCCCCCCCGGTCGCCCGATAGTATCAGGCATAGGCTCCATTACTTCAAATTTATCCAGGTATATCGATACTCACCTTCAATTAAGAGTTAAAAAGACCCACTCTTATGTGAAGGATACCACTCATATTATTGAAATTTTGGAACAATTGAAGGTGGAGCCTAGCTGGATTATGGGCACATTGGACATACAGTCCCTGTATACGGTGATTGATCACCAACAGGGACTGGATGCCATATATAGGCAACTGACTACGGATGCAGTTTTACACACCACTCAGATTGATTTTATAGTTAAAGCTATTAAATATATTTTGCAGCAGAACTATTTTTATTTTGAGGGAGATTATTATTTGCAGCTGCAGGGCACCGCCATGGGGACCAGGTTTGCCCCCAGCTATGCCAATCTGTTTTTGGCTGATTGGGAGACGACTACCATAGATCCCATGCTGGGGGGAGACCTGGTCCTATGGCGGCGCTATATAGATGATGTCATTTTCATCTGGAAAGAGGATGAGATCAAGCTGCAAACTTTTCTGAGGAATCTAAATGAAAATAATAAAGGCCTCATTTTTACTTCAAATATTCAAAACAAAACGGAATACTTAGATCTATTAATTGAAGTATCAGAAAGCAATTATAAATGTAGTACGTTTCAAAAACCCACAGCTACAAATAGTTTTATTCCATTTTCTAGCTGTCACCTCCCAAGGTGGCTGATAAATGTCCCCACCGGACAGTTCAGACGAATTAGACGGAACTGTACGGATGATATAAAATTTGAGGAAGAGGTGATGAAAATGCAATCCTATTTTAAAGACAAACAGTATCCTGTGGGAATAATAGATGAGGCCCTTAATACTGTAAGACAATTGGAGAGAGAAGAATTCTTCAAGGAGAAACAAAAATTACAGTTGGACGATTCATCAATATTGGACATTAGACTGATACTCCCTTTTAATAGTAATTATAAACGGATTCAAAAAATGATCATGTCTAATTGGCCATACTTATTGGGAGATAAAACAATAGGTCATCTCTTACCCCATGCACCTAAGATTTCTTTCACCAAAGCTCCTAACTTAGGTTTGAAAGTAGCTCCATCAGTCCCAAATAAAGTCCATAAAGATAATACTTTGGGTTCCTTTATGAATATGAAGGGTTTCTATAAGTGTGGAAGGTGCATAGGTTGTAAATATAACAACTTGCCACGAAAGACCCTCGAGATTAGTTCCACCCAAAATAATTACAAATGGAAAATTGACGATTGCATTTCTTGTAACACGATTGGGGTTATCTACTTAATACAATGCCCCTGCAATCGTCAATATATTGGACGTACTAAACGCCCCTTGAAAACAAGGATTAGGGAACACATCTCGAACATAAAAAAAGGGTATGAAAAGCACTCATTGTCTAAACATTACAAAGACATACACAACAGTAACCCAGATAACCTGAAATTTATAGGACTGGAGAAGATTAATCAACATTGGAGGGGTGGAGATTATATCCAGAAGATGTCCAGAGCAGAGTCCAGGCAGATTTATGAATTTGGCTCCCTAATACCATTTGGACTGAATGCCGACATGGAATTGTTCAGATTCCTATAAATGGCTTGGGCCCCATCCCCGATGGTGGATCCCATGCTTGGCCGTTTATCGGCGCTGGGACCCCCCCTCTGGTTTGGGACCCCAGCCTTATCCTGCTTTTTCCATGTCGACTCAGCTCTACATATTGTGCTGCATTTTAACATTTTTATTTTACACTAAGTGTTATATTAACTAGTGTGTATTTTACAGTATTTTAACATTTTTATCATTCTAACTGGAGACTAAGCATTTTTCTATTATCCTAATTGGGGTCTATGTATTGAAAACATGATCTAGAATGTAAATTGGCAAAAAACGCATCTATATATAAAAAACCGCAACAGAAACGCACCAAAACCGCATCATGGCGGAGATTGATTTTGGATATTCCTATTCCGGATTACAACAACCAGAGTTTATGCAGGACCCGAGGTACGCCTATAAAATAGGAGGTTTGAGTTGCAGGAGGTACCACTGAAGAAGGGATTGGAATATCCCGAAACGCGTCTGGGTAACAGACACTCCGCAACTACCTCCGTAATAAGGACTTTTAGCATGGCCATGCTTTAAAAAAGATCTATGATTAACTGCTTCTCCGTGCTGACATTACTGTCCGGGATATCAGAGTAAGCGCTGCTACGAGACGAAAGTCCCGCTCCAAACATCACGAGACTTGAGCGAGATCAGCGTGGAACCCGTGGAGACAGAGCGGCGGACATAGCAGTTTACTCAGCGTCCTCAAGGAACTTCGCCTGAATATAGGAGACCAGATCTCGGACGGCTCCTTCCAGGCAGAGGTAAGACTGCAGCTGAGCTTATTACGGGACTGCATTAATTATAGCCAAGTTTCTCTGTGCGGTGGCATTTACACCATAGACTCGGACTTATCCATTCCCCACAGGACACTTTGATTCAGCGAACATCTTCAGCAAATTGCGCTATTATGCGCTGGATTTCAACCACTATTGTTCACATCAAGTCACTTTACATTTTTTCACTATGTTTATAAATGTAATCTCATTTTAATCAAGTTTATATTTCAGCACCAGACATTTAGTCAATTTATTTCATCTTATCACTTTGTATATTATATTATTGGAATTATTGGAATCCCTATCTCTTGCTGCATTATTTTATGGTCGACCATAGCTATTGTTTTAATTGTTTTATATTATCCTATCCATTTTATGTCATTTAAATTAGTGATATTTTAAGTAATAAAATCTGAGTGTGTGCCATAGTTCTGAGTGCTCGCTTCTATATTTCTATACATTCTGTATGTGTTAGTTTTTTTTTTTTTGCGGGCAATAATAGGACATCTAGCTTTGAACGGAACGGAAAAATGGAAATACAGAAACGGAATGCCTACGTAGTGCATTATGTGTTTTAAATTGCAAGGTTCCAGCACCAGTTGTCACCCCCACCATACTTTAAATAGCATTCCCATAGGAGAGTTCAATAGAATATTAAGAACCTGTTCACACTCTAGTTCACACACAAGTTCTCCAAAAAGTCTCAATCACAAAACGGATCTTATTTATTTTTACTAAAATCATAAATGGTTAAAAAACTGTTTGCAAAAAATTTTTTTTTTGTATAATTGGATCATGTTTGGTATGTGTTTGACTTTTAAGCCAGACCCCCCTCTTGTTTGGCAGCTTTTGACTTGCTGGCCATATAAAAGTGGAGTAGGTTGGCTGAATATTTTATGCCATAATTAAGAGTGGGGTATCCGCTCGAAATTCATAGGTCTTGCTTATGCTTTTAATGTTTTCATCTTCTATGATTTAATAAAGGAAGTTTTAAGCTGGATTTGTGTTGGCACCTTTCACTTCATTTTCTGGAGTTTAGCAAGTAGCTGACCCTGTATTTGCTCATTGCACCTGGAGATGTGGAGAAGGTGATTACAAAGTTGGGTGAGTTAAATGTCACTCTCCTTTTACAAACACCATGAACACTGGTGTTAACAGTTTACAATGGTATATTGATGCAGTAGAATGCACTGAATTAAACTGGTATAGTGACATGCTAAAATGTGTTGAATTAAACTGGTATATTAAAAAAACAGTAAAATGCATTGAACTAATTTAAAAAGGTAACAAAAAAGGCTAATTTGAGCAGTGTATCTTGCTAAATATATGTGGCTGGAAGTGCTGTAAAACACTTTTGACCAGTAGAAAGTTGATGTTTAAAAAAAAAAAGGCTGGCTACTATTGCACAGAAAAAAATATCTTTATGCAGAATTTTGGTGCCTGCAGTTCAATACATGAACAAAGCATTCCACTTTCCTGTAGCTTCACTCACTGTAAAATGCACATACAGTACATTGTCCCTGTGTTCTTCGTTTGCTTGAAATCACCCATTTGTATTTAAAATCGGTACAATGTGCTGTTCCAAAAATAAGTAAAAACAATTTAATAAATAAAAATAAAAAAATAAAAAAAAACGCCAACCAAAACTGTCGCCACAGTCACTCTGTTCACACAAAACTATGCATATTATATATAAAAACGATCAACACAAAATAGGGAACCCATTGTATTAATTTATTTCTGTGTCAGTTTGTATATTTAAAAAATAAAAAGCTATTGTTAGAAAAAAAAGACAAAAAATTGCAATTTTTCACATATTTAAACCTAAAAAAAGGAAAAAAAACCTCTGAAAACACATTAATAAAAATTTTGCTAAAAATTTTCCCAAAAAGTTTGGGCCGCTAAACCACCACATGAGCTAAATCACAAAAAAGTGCCTGATCTTTCATGCTTTTTCAGGCCCAGTCACGAAAGGGTTAAACATAGGACTGGCTTGGAAAGTAGACTACAGCAGAATGTTATGGATAGCCAAAAGTCAGACAGACTACCAGGAAAAACTTGAAACTAGAAATCAGCTAGGAACAAGATGACTTGAGGTGAAATCCACAAAAAATTTACTAAACAGGTTCATGCCGGAGTACATATGAATATAGACCCTTGGGTCCTCAATAAGAAAACTGGCCTGGTACACAATATATCAGGTTGTGATAAACACATTAGAGACACCACTGATATACAGATTCATCATGGCAGCAAACTGTGCTGGCACAGATGTCAGACATTTAACCCCTTCCTTGCCGCTGTACGTAGAGATCAATGTATGGAAGGCATTAACAGAGGGAGGGAGCTCCCTCCCTCTCCCATCAGGCCACTGTACTGCTGTTGCAGTGTCCCGATGGTTGAAAGGTTAACAGAAGAATGGAGCTCACCAAGGGCTGCACCTAGCCTTTCTGCTGCCTAAAATGAAAACTGAAATGGTGCATGCCCCCTTCCCACCTTCCCAATGCCAAATTCTCAACCTAACCCCTTCCCTCCAGCATTTCTCTTAAAGGCGTACTTGGACAACATTGCATACAGCGCTACAGAACATACAGAGTAATACAGAACCACATATGTACCTTTTACATCGAGTGATGTCTCACATGATGTAGATGTTCTCTTTCCTTATCTTCTACATTCAGACCAGACCGCAATGATTATTTCTTTCAGCTATGTTTTCTCTCTGCAGAGTTTGACATACATACATCTCAGTTTCCTACTTTTGCAATAGGTGCCTCCCCCAGGGCCCTCTATATCGCGTCCCAGGTTTGGTAGAAATGCTGAACTGTGTAGTGTTGTCTAACTGTCTCTTTATGTGTGTCATGGTGCTCCTACCTGGATAAGGCTGGACCCCAGGTGTTGGCTCCGAAGCAATAAATAAGGGAAATAATTTAGTGATTTAAATAAATAACTGGAGTCCAGACCTGGAGATGAAGTTCAATGGCAGATTTACTTGAATAAACATTTTTACAAACAGTTTCAGGCTTTGTCTTGACAGGCAAACTCAACTCTGATATCTCTCTCTCACTTTGCTGTACTGACAAGCTAACTTGGTGTCTTTGTTTCCTCTTCATGCTGCACTTCACTCTTGTAGTCGGACCTATGTTCAGCCAAAAAGTCGATGTCACGGATGGTGTTGCAGAAAACAAGAAGTAACAAATAAAGATCCGACTGACTTGATCCCAAACTAAGGAACAAAAGGGGGAGCCCTATTAAAGCCCTATAGCTCTCCCTGACTGCTCAGCCCATGCAAAGATCTCTGTGATAGAAAGTTGCATGTCCACGTACCTAGACTGAGTGACACCTGAAAACCCTATAAAAGTGAGGGGTCACGACCACCGGCTCCCTGCACTTAATAGGGAGGGAGTCAGAGTCACCTAGAATCAAGCCAACAGGAAAACACAAATATAGGAATAGACTTTTCTGAGAAACCAGCAGTAGCAAACTTCTAGCAGTGAGCACAATCCAGGAAGTAGTATAAACCGCAAAGTGAGGCAGTATGGGAGGGGATATAAAGGGAGGCAATCACTGCTAATAGATGACAGCTGGAAGAGGGAGAAGAGATGTCAAAGCGAAACCAAAACAAAAGAACATCATGCAGGAGGTACTGAAGAACGTCTGTCAGAACTTCTCAGAGATCTGGCGGTGACAGTAGGTTAGAATCCTGGCAGCTCCAAAATGGGGTCTCATCCAGAACAAACTAAAACTGCCCCACCTCCTTCTAGTAGCAAGCAGAACTGTCCCACTTCTGACTAAAGGGGGGAGAGTGGAATGGTAAGTTCCATTCTCTCTAAGAATAGTTCTGCCATTTACGCTGCCACCTGCTAGTGAACCAGGCACATTACATGTAATAAACAGTTACATAACAAGATTATGAATGCACATTGTGGAGGACCTGGAAAAACATGCATAAGATGACATTGTGCTAGCCCATTAAAGACAGTAGCAGGGTGCAGGAGTGGTAACACCACTCTGGGGTGTTACACTTTTGCCTCTTCCTCCCCACCTTTTGAACACACCATCCTACCACCTCAAATACCATGCCCAATGTGCTCCCCAATACTATACTGCAGAAACACCAGGAGTCCATCTGAAATACTAGTACCAAATAGATAGTGCCCCCCTTCAATAATAATTGGCACACAATGTCCTAAAAAATAACAGTGCCAAGCAAATAGTGTCCCTGACACTTATTGCCGCAAATATAGTGGCCTCCAAAAATAATTGTGCCAGGGTGCCCCCACTGTAACAGTCCTCCCAAAAGTCCCACCAATAGTAATAATTCTCTGCCAGAGTACACTATGTGGTAACAATGCCCCCAGTAGTAATAATGTCCCCATAGTGCCCAAACTAAAAATCATGTTCCTCATAGTTTCCCAGTAGTAATAAATCCCAACATAATGCCTTTAGTAGTAATAATTATTCCTATAATATTTGTCTATACAAAGTATAGCCCCTTATAATTTGTGCCAGTACAAAAAATGGCCCCTTATAATGTTTGCCAGTAAAATATTTCCCCCTTGCAATGTTTTACAGTACAAAAATGTTCCCTTATGCTGTGTGCCAGTACGAAAATGCCCCCTTATGTTCCAGTTGAAAAAAATGCTTCTTTTTAATGGGTCAGTGTAAAAAATTACCACCTTTTGTACCCCCAGTAGAATGAGTAGAATGTCCCCATAGTGACCTTATAATGTGTGCCAGTACAAAAATGCTCCTTTTTAGAGCCCCCAATAGAGTTGTCGCGAACATAAAATTTTCCGTTCGCGAACGGCGAATGCGAATTTCTGCAAATGTTCGCGAACGGGCGAATCGCCATTGACTTCAATAGGCAGGCGAATTTTAAAACCCACAGGGACTCTTTCTAGCAACAGTAGTGATGGAAAAGTTGTTTCAAAGGGACTAACACCTGGACTGTGGCATGCCAGAGGGGGATCCATGGCAAAACTCCCATTGAAAATTACATAGTTGACGCAGAGTTGGATTTTAATTAGGGATGAGCGAACTCGAACTGTATAGTTCGGGTTCGTACCGAATTTTGGGGTGTCCGTGACACGGACCCGAACCCGGACATTTTCGTAAAAGTCCGGGTTCGGGTTCGGTGTCCGTCGCTTTCTTGGCGCTTTTGTGACGCTTTCTTGGCGCTTTTTGAAAGGCTGCAAAGCAGCCAATCAACAAGCGTCATACTACTTGCCCCAAGAGGCCGTCACAGCCATGCCTACTATTGGCATGGCTGTGATTGGCCAGAGCACCATGTGACCCAGCCTCTATTTAAGCTGGAGTCACATAGCGCCGCCCGTCACTCTGCTCTGATTAGCGTAGGGAGAGGTTGCGGATGCGACAGTAGGGCGAGATTAGGCAGATTAACTCCTCCAAAGTACTTCACTTGATTAATCGATCGATCTGCAGCTGTGCATCATTGAGCTGCTGAAATTCAAATGCTCACTCACAGTTTTTAGGCTGCCCAGACCGTTTGTCAGTCACTTTTTTCTGGGGTGATCGGCGGCCATTTTGTGTCTTGTGCGGTGCTGCGACCAAGTGCATCCAAGCTGCGACCAAGTGCATTTAACCCTCAATGGTGTGGTTGTTTTTTGGCTAAAGCCTACATCAGGGTGAAGCTGTCACACCAAGTGCATTTAACCAGCAATAGTCTGTTCATTTTTTGGCCATATACTAAATCAGGGGCAAGCTGCGCCTGTCACCAAGTGCATTTAACCCTCAATGGTGTGGTTGTTTTTTGGCTAAAGCCTACATCAGGGTGAAGCTGTCACACCAAGTGCATTTAACCAGCAATAGTCTGTTTATTTTTTGGCCATATACTACATCAGGGGCAAGCTGCGCCCGTCACCAAGTGCATTTAACCCTCAGTAGTGTGGTTCGTCAAGCTGTGACACCAAGTGCATTTAACCAGCAATAGTCTGTTCATTTTTTGGCCATATACTACATCAGGGGCAAGCTGCGCCCGTCACCAAGTGCATTTAACCCTCAGTAGTGTGGTTGGTCAAGCTATCACACCAAGTGCATTTAACCAGCAATAGTCTGTTCATTTTTTGGCCATATACTAAATCAGGGGCAAGCTGTGCCCGTCACCAAGTGCATTTAACCAGCAATAGTCTGTTCATTTTTTGGCCATATACTACATCAGGGGCAAGCTGCGCCCGTCACCAAGTGCATTTAACCCTCAGTAGTGTGGTTGGTCAAGCTATCACACCAAGTGCATTTAACCAGCAATAGTCTGTTCATTTTTTGGCCATATACTAAATCAGGGGCAAGCTGCGCCCGTCACCAAGTGCATTTAACCAGCAATAGTCTGTTCATTTTTTGGCCATAAACTAAATCAGGGGCAAGCTGCGCCCGTCACCAAGTGCATTTAACCAGCAATAGTGTGGTTATTTTTTGGCCATATCCCAGTCTAATTCTGTCACTAAATCCATACCGGTCACCCAGCGCCTAAATACTAGGCCTCAAATTTATATCCCGCTAAATCTCTCGTTACCGCTGTCCTGTTGTGGCTGGGAAAGTTATTTAGTGTCCGTCAAAGCACATTTTTTGTTCTGGGTTGAAGTACAATTCCCAATTTAGCAATTTCATAATTTAGTGGTTCCTGCTATATCAGAGCTATTTGAAATCTATCCCTAAAAGGGTATATAATATTCAAGGTGCACATAGGGTCATTCAGAATAACTTCACACACACGCTACTGTGCATTTCCAAGTCTAATTCTGTCGCTAAATCCATACCGGTCACCCAGCGCCTAAATACTAGGCCTCAAATTTATATCCCGCTAAATCTCTCGTTACCGCTGTACTGTTGTGGCTGGGAAAGTTATTTAGTGTCCGTCAAAGCACATTTTTTGTTCTGGGTTGAAGTACAATTCCCAATTTAGCAATTTCATAATTTAGTGGTTCCTGCTATATCAGAGCTATTTGAAATCTATCCCTAAAAGGGTATATAATATTCAAGGTGCACATAGGGTCATTCAGAATAACTTCACACACACGCTACTGTGCATTTCCAAGTCTAATTCTGTCGCTAAATCCATACCGGTCACCCAGCGCCTAAATACTAGGCCTCAAATTTATATCCCGCTAAATCTCTCGTTACCGCTGTCCTGTTGTGGCTGGGAAAGTTATTTAGTGTCCGTCAAAGCACATTTTTTGTTCTGGGTTGAAGTACAATTCCCAATTTAGCAATTTCATAATTTAGTGGTTCCTGCTATATCAGAGCTATTTGAAATCTATCCCTAAAAGGGTATATAATATTCAAGGTGCACATAGGGTCATTCAGAATAACTTCACACACACGCTACTGTGCATTTCCAAGTCTAATTCTGTCGCTAAATCCATACCGGTCACCCAGCGCCTAAATACTAGGCCTCAAATTTATATCCCGCTAAATCTCTCGTTACCGCTGTACTGTTGTGGCTGGGAAAGTTATTTAGTGTCCGTCAAAGCACATTTTTTGTTCTGGGTTGAAGTACAATTCCCAATTTAGCAATTTCATAATTTAGTGGTTCCTGCTATATCAGAGCTATTTGAAATCTATCCCTAAAAGGGTATATAATATTCAAGGTGCACATAGGGTCATTCAGAATAACTTCACACACACGCTACTGTGCATTTCCAAGTCTAATTCTGTCACTAAATCCATACCGGTCACCCAGCGCCTAAATACTAGGCCTCAAATTAATATCCCGCTAAATCTCTCGTTACCGCTGTCCTGTTGTGGCTGGGAAAGTTATTTAGTGTCCGTCAAAGCACATTTTTTGTTCTGGGTTGAAGTACAATTCCCAATTTAGCAATTTCATAATTTAGTGGTTTCTGCTATATCAGAGCTATTTGAAATCTCTCCCTAAAAGGGTATATAATATTCAAGGTGCACATAGGGTCATTCAGAATAACTTCACACACACGCTACTGTGCATTTCCAAGTCTAATTCTGTTAGTAAATCCATACCGGTCACCCAGCGCCTAAATACTAGGCCTCAAATTTATATCCCGCTGAATTTGAATACAATACATTGGGTCAAATAATATTTTTGTTGTTGTGGTGAACCATAACAATGAGAAAAACATCTAGTAAGGGACGCGGACGTGGACATGGTCGTGGTGGTGTTAGTGGACCCTCTGGTGCTGGGAGAGGACGTGGCCGTTCTGCCACATCCACACGTCCTAGTGTACCAACTACCTCAGGTCCCAGTAGCCGCCAGAATTTACAGCGATATATGGTGGGGCCCAATGCCGTTCTAAGGATGGTAAGGCCTGAGCAGGTACAGGCATTAGTCAATTGGGTGGCCGACAATGGATCCAGCACGTTCACATTATCTCCCACCCAGTCTTCTGCAGAAAGCGCACAGATGGCGCCTGAAAACCAACCCCATCAGTCTGTCACATCACCCCCATGCATACCAGGGAATTTGTCTCAGCCTCAAGTTATGCAGCAGTCTCTTATGCTGTTTGAAGACTCCGCTGGCAGGGTTTCCCAAGGGCATCCACCTAGCCCTTCCCCAGCGGTGAAAGATATAGAATGCACTGACGCACAACCACTTATGTTTCCTGATGATGAGGACATGGGAATACCACCTCAGCATGTCTCTGATGATGACGAAACACAGGTGCCAACTGCTGCGTCTTTCTGCAGTGTGCAGACTGAACAGGAGGTCAGGGATCAAGACTGGGTGGAAGACGATGCAGGGGATGATGAGGTCCTAGACCCCACATGGAATGAAGGTCGTGCCACTGACTTTCACAGTTCGGAGGAAGAGGCAGCGGTGAGACCGAGCCAACAGCGTAGCAAAAGAGGGAGCAGTGGGCAAAAGCAGAACACCCGCCGCCAAGAGACTCCACCTGCTACTGCCCGCCGCCATCTGGGACCGAGCACCCCAAAGGCAGCTTCAAGGAGTTCCCTGGCATGGCACTTCTTCAAACAATGTGCTGACGACAAGACCCGAGTGGTTTGCACGCTGTGCCATCAGAGCCTGAAGCGAGGCATTAACGTTCTGAACCTTAGCACAACCTGCATGACCAGGCACCTGCATGCAAAGCATGAACTGCAGTGGAGTAAACACCTTAAAACCAAGGAAGTCACTCAGGCTCCCCCTGCTACCTCTTCTGCTGCTGCCGCCTCGGCCTATTCTGCTGCTGCCGCCTCGGCCTCTTCCTCCGCCTCTGGAGGAACGTTGGCACCTGCCGCCCAGCAAACAGGGGATGTACCACCAACACCACCACCACCACCTCCGTCACAAAGCGTCTCAACCATGTCACACGCCAGCGTTCAGCTCTCCATCTCACAAACATTTGATAGAAAGCGTAAATTCCCACCTAGCCACCCTCGATCCCTGGCCCTGAATGCCAGCATTTCTAAACTACTGGCCTATGAAATGCTGTCATTTAGGCTGGTGGACACAGACAGCTTCAAACAGCTCATGTCGCTTGCTGTCCCACAGTATGTTGTTCCCAGCCGCCACTACTTCTCCAAGAGAGCCGTGCCTTCCCTGCACAACCAAGTATCCGATAAAATCAAGTGTGCACTGCGCAACGCCATCTGTGGCAAGGTCCACCTAACCACAGATACGTGGACCAGTAAGCACGGCCAGGGACGCTATATCTCCCTAACTGCACACTGGGTAAATGTAGTGGCAGCTGGGCCCCAGGCGGAGAGCTGTTTGGCGCACGTCCTTCCGCCGCCAAGGATCGCAGGGCAACATTCTTTGCCTCCTGTTGCCACCTCCTCCTTCTCGGCTTCCTCCTCCTCTTCTTCCACCTGCTCATCCAGTCAGCCACACACCTTCACCACCAACTTCAGCACAGCCCGGGGTAAACGTCAGCAGGCCATTCTGAAACTCATATGTTTGGGGGACAGGCCCCACACCGCACAGGAGTTGTGGCGGGGTATAGAACAACAGACCGACGAGTGGTTGCTGCCGGTGAGCCTCAAGCCCGGCCTGGTGGTGTGCGATAATGGGCGAAATCTCGTTGCAGCTCAGGGACTAGCCAATTTGACGCACATCCCTTGCTTGGCGCATGTGCTGAATTTGGTGGTGCAGAAGTTCATTCACAACTACCCCGACATGTCAGAGCTGCTGCATAAAGTGCGGGCCGTCTGTTCGCGCTTCCGGCGTTCACATCCTGCTGCTGCTCGCCTGTCTGCGCTACAGCGTAACTTCGGCCTTCCCGCTCACCGCCTCATATGCGACGTGCCCACCAGGTGGAACTCCACCTTGCACATGCTGGACAGACTGTGCGAGCAGCAGCAGGCCATAGTGGAGTTTCAGCTGCAGCACGCACGGGTCAGTCGCACTACAGAACAGCACCACTTCACCACCAATGACTGGGCCTCCATGCGAGACCTGTGTGCCCTGTTGCGCTGTTTCGAGTACTCCACCAACATGGCCAGTGGCGATGACGCCGTTATCAGCGTTACAATACCACTTCTATGTCTCCTTGAGAAAACACTTAGGGCGATGATGCAAGAGGAGGTGGCCCAGGAGGAGGAGGAGGAGGAGGAGGATGAGGAAGAGGGGTCATTTTTAGCACTTTCAGGCCAGTCTCTTCGAAGTGACTCAGAGGGAGGTTTTTGGCAACAGCAGAGGCCAGGTACAAGTGTGGCCAGACAGGGCCCACTACTGGAGGACGAGGAGGACGAGGAGGAGGTGGAGGAGGATGAGAATGAAGCATGGTCACAGCGGGGTGGCACCCAACGCAGCTCGGGTCCATCACTGGTGCGTGGCTGGGGGGAAAGGCAGGACGATGACGATACGCCTCCCACAGAGGACAGCTTGTCCTTACCCCTGGGCAGCCTGGCACACATGAGCGACTACATGCTGCAGTGCCTGCGCAACGACAGCAGAGTTGCCCACATTTTATCCTGTGCGGACTACTGGGTTGCCACCCTGCTGGATCCACGCTACAAAGACAATGTGCCCACCTTACTTCCTGCACTGGAGCGTGATAGGAAGATGCGCGAGTACAAGCGCACGTTGGTAGACGCGCTACTGAGAGCATTCCCAAATGTCACAGGGGAACAAGTGGAAGCCCAAGGCCAAGGCAGAGGAGGAGCAAGAGGTCGCCAAGGCAGCTGTGTCAATGCCAGCTCCTTTGAGGGCAGGGTTAGCATGGCAGAGATGTGGAAAAGTTTTGTCAACACGCCACAGCTAACTGCACCACCACCTGATACGCAACGTGTTAGCAGGAGGCAACATTTCACTAACATGGTGGAACAGTACGTGTGCACACCCCTCCACGTACTGACTGATGGTTCGGCCCCATTCAACTTCTGGGTCTCTAAATTGTCCACGTGGCCAGAGCTAGCCTTTTATGCCTTGGAGGTGCTGGCCTGCCCGGCGGCCAGCGTTTTGTCTGAACGTGTATTCAGCACGGCAGGGGGCGTCATTACAGACAAACGCAGCCGCCTGTCTACAGCCAATGTGGACAAGCTGACGTTCATAAAAATGAACCAGGCATGGATCCCACAGGATCTGTCCGTCCCTTGTCCAGATTAGACATTAACTACCTCCCCTTAACCATATATTATTGGACTCCAGGGCACTTCCTCATTCAATCCTATTTTTATTTTCATTTTACCATTATATTGCGAGGCTACCCAAAGTTGAATGAACCTCTCCTGTGTCTGGGTGCCGGGGCCTAAATATATGCCAATGGACTGTTCCAATGTTGGGTGACGTGAAGCCTGATTCTCTGCTATGACATGCAGAATGATTCTCTGCTGACATGAAGCCAGATTGTCTGTTACGGGACCTCTCTCCTCTGCCTGGGTGCTGGGCCTAAATATATGCCAATGGACTGTTGCAGTGGTGGCTGACTTGAAGCCTCATTCTCTGCTATGAAATGCAGACTGATTCTCTGCTGACATGAAGCCAGATTCTCTGTTACGAGACCTCCCTCCTCTGCCTGGGTGCTGGGCCTAAATATATGCCAATGGACTGTTGCAGTGGTGGCTGACGTGAAGCCTCATTCTCTGCTATGACATGCAGACTAATTCTCTGCTGACATGAAGCCAGATTCTCTGTTACGGGACCTCTCTCCTCTGCCTGTGTGTGTGCTGGGCCTAAATATATGCCAATGGACTGTTGCAGTGGTGGCTGACGTGAAGCCTCATTCTCTGCTATGACATGCAGACTAATTCTCTGCTGACATGAAGACAGATTCTCTGTTACGGGACCTCCCTCCTCTGCCTGGGTGCTGGGCCTAAATATATGCCAATGGACTGTTGCAGTGGTGGCTGACGTGAAGCCTCATTCTCTGCTATGACATGCAGACTAATTCTCTGCTGACATGAAGACAGATTCTCTGTTACGGGACCTCTCTCCTCTGCCTGGGTGCTGGGCCTAAATATATGCCAATGGACTGTTGCAGTGGTGGCTGACGTGAAGCCTCATTCTCTGCTATGACATGCAGACTGATTCTCTGCTGACATGAAGCCAGATTCTCTGTTACGGGACCTCCCTCCTCTGCCTGGGTGCTGGGCCTAAATATATGCCAATGGACTGTTGCAGTGGTGGCTGACGTGAAGCCTTATTCTCTGCTATGACATGCAGACTGATTCTCTGCTGACATGAAGCCAGATTCTCTGTTACGGGACCTCCCTCCTCTGCCTGGGTGCTGGGCCTAAATATATGCCAATGGACTGTTGCAGTGGTGGCTGACGTGAAGCCTCATTCTCTGCTATGACATGCAGACTGATTCTCTGCTGACATGAAGCCAGATTCTCTGTTACGGGACCTCCCTCCTCTGCCTGGGTGCTGGGCCTAAATATATGCCAATGGACTGTTGCAGTGGTGGCTGACGTGAAGCCTCATTCTCTGCTATGACATGCAGACTAATTCTCTGCTGACATGAAGACAGATTCTCTGTTACGGGACCTCTCTCCTCTGCCTGTGTGTGTGCTGGGCCTAAATATATGCCAATGGACTGTTGCAGTGGTGGCTGACGTGAAGCCTCATTCTCTGCTATAACATGCAGACTGATTCTCTTCTGACATGAAGACAGATTCTCTGTTACGGGACCTCCCTCCTCTGCCTGGGTGCTGGGCCTAAATATATGCCAATGGACTGTTGCAGTGGTGGCTGACGTGAAGCCTCATTCTCTGCTATGACATGCAGACTGATTCTCTGCTGACATGAAGCCAGATTCTCTGTTACGGGACCTCCCTCCTCTGCCTGGGTGCTGGGCCTAAATATATGCCAATGGACTGTTGCAGTGGTGGCTGACGTGAAGCCTCATTCTCTGCTATGACATGCAGACTAATTCTCTGCTGACATGAAGCCAGATTCTCTGTTACGGGACCTCTCTCCTCTGCCTGGGTGCTGGGCCTAAATTTATGAAAATGGACTCTTACAGTGGTGGGTGACGTGAAGCCAGATTCTCTGCTATGGGACCTCTCTCCAATTGATTTTGGTTAATTTTTATTTATTTAATTTTTATTTTAATTAATTTCCCTATCCACATTTGTTTGCAGGGGATTTACCTACATGTTGCTGCCTTTTGCAGCCCTCTAGCTCTTTCCTGGGCTGTTTTACAGCCTTTTTAGTGCCGAAATGTTCGGGTCCCCATTGACTTCAATGGGGTTCGGGACGAAGTTCGGATCGGGTTCGGATCCCGAACCCGAACATTTCCGGGATGTTCGGCCGAACTTCTCGAACCCGAACATCCAGGTGTTCGCTCAACTCTAATTTTAATACATAAAGGGCATAAATCACCTAACAATCCTAAAATATTTTGAACAACGTGGTTTAAAACATCAAGTGTGTGTATACGATCAGGTATGATGTTGTATCGATCAGGTAGTGTAAGGGTTACGCTTCACACCCGCTTCACAGACATTGACAGACCAAACTCCCCTTTTAATGCACCGCAAACAACCGCAAACAGTCCATTTGCCCAACCGCAAACTCCCCATTTGCACAAGGTTGGATACCAAGCTAGCCATGTCCCGTTGATGTCTTTGAAGGTTTCTTCCTCCACCCAGCCACGTACAACACCAAGGGTCCTCGAAAGGTGAATTGAATAGATTTTTCGAACGGGGAGATGGTTAAAAAAAACGCTGGCTCCCTCCCCTTTGTTTGAATCCACGGTCACTGCATCTGCGCCGTGCAATTTACTGTCACACCCGATATGAGTGGTATTTTCTGTAGTTCTCTTCTTATCAGTTTAATCCCTGTTACATCCCCAATCTGGGGTCCATTTGTTGAATTGATTTTTCGAAATTGGTAGATGGTTAAAAAAAACGCTGGCTCCCTCCCCTTTGTTTGAATCCACAGTCACTGCATCTGCGCCGTGCAATTTACTGTCACACCAGATATGAGTGGTATGTTCTGTAGTACTATTCTCATTAGTTTAATCCCTGTCACGTCCCCAATCTGGGGTCCATTTGTAGAATTGATTTTTCGAACGGGGAGATGGTTAAAAAGACGCTGGCTCCCTCCCCTTTGTTTGAATCCACGGTCACTGGGTCTGCACCGTGCAATTTACTGTCACACCCGATATGAGTGTTATTTTCTGTAGTTCTCTTCTCATCAGTTTTATCCCTGTTACGTCCCCAATCTGGGGTCCATTTATTGAATTGATTTTTCGAACGGGGAGATGGTTAAAAAAACGCTGGCTCCCTCCCCTTTGTTTGAAACCACGTCACTGCGTCTGCGCCGTGCAATTTACTGTCACACCCGATATGAGTGTTATTTTCTGTAGTTCTCTTCTCATCAGTTTAATCCCTGTTACGTCCCCAATCTGGGGTCCATTTATTGAATTGATTTTTCAAACGGGGAGATGGTTAAAAAAACGCTGGCTCCCTCCCCTTTATTTGAATCCACGGTCACTGCGTCTGCGCCGTGCAATTTACTGTCACACCGGATATGAGTGGTATTTTCTGTAGTTCTCTTCTCATCAGTTTAATCCCTGTTACGTCCCCAATCTGGGGTCCATTTATTGAATTGATTTTTCGAACGGGGAGATGGTTAAAAAACCGCGGGCTCCCTCCCCTTTATTTGAATCCACGGTCACTGCGTCTGTGCCGTGCAATTTACTGTCACACCCGATATGAGTTGTATTTTCTGTAGTTCTCTTCTCTTCTAATCCCTGTTACGTCCCATACCAGGGATTGCCTTTTGTGAAAAAAAATTTAGGCCGGGTACCTTCGACTGCCTGCACAGTGGCAGACCAAACTCTGATACACCAAACTGAATTGATTTTAGGAACCGGGAGATGGAAAAAGCAGCTTGGTCGGTCAGCGGGGATCAGGTCGGCCTCAATGACGTGCTCCACATAGTGTTCCTGCTGGACAGGACATTAGATCGCCTGCTCGAGGCTGGGGAGAGTGCCTTGTTGGAGCAAGAGGAGGCAGCAATGCTCCAACAAGACCAGGCCCATGACGAGGAGGAGGAAGAGGAGGAAGAATTTGTAGATGTCCAGGAGTCTGGGCCTGGTCAGGAGGGAGAGACGGTGTTGGGGGAACTGTTAGTCCGGGGGTGGGGCAGCTCCGACCGGGAGCAGCAGCAACAGCAGCAGGAAGACCAAGAAGTCATGGTCCTGGGCAGCCATGAACAGTCACAGCGGGCTGTCCTCTTCCCTATGGCTGCCCACATGCTGCGATGCCTCCGGAGGGACCCCCGGATCAAGAGAATCAAGGAGAGGGAAGATTATTGGTTGGCCACCCTTTTAGACCCTCGCTGCAAGGGGAAACTGGAGCAGTTCATCCCAGCCAGCCGTAGACAGGCTCGGATGGATCAACTGCGGGCCTGTCTTATCAAGCGGCTGGAGCAGGCCAACCCTCGGCCTCACGCTCCAGTTATCCCTGCCCATCTCCCCCAGCAGGTGGCTGGCACCAGCAGCACCAGCCGAGCAGGTGACCTTATGGATGAGATGCGGTCGTTCTACCAGTCTGCGCGACCCAGTTGCAGCAGCAGTCACCACCAGCGGCTGGCCCGCATGGTGGCAGACTACATGGGGTCCGTTGGTGCTTCTGACAGCATGAGCACCGATGACCCCATGGAGTACTGGGTCGCCAGGCTGGACACCTGCCGTGAGCTTGCTCAGTATGCGCTGGAGTTACTATCTTGCCCCCCCCCTCCAGCGTACTGTCTGAGCGGACATTTAGCGCGGCAGGTGGAGTGGTCACGGACAAGCGGACCCATCTGTCCACAGACTCAGTGGACAGACTTACATTCATTAAAATAAACGAGTCCTGGATCGGCAGTGACTTCTTGGCCCCCGCTGTCGGTTCAGGCTGTTGAAGGGTCTCTTGTCCATCTCTCTCCTTGTCTCTCCCTCCTAAACTATGTTGTTTTAAAAAAAAATATATATATATATTTATTTATATATTTACTTATTTATATATTAGAAATTTTTAATTATGAAATTTGTCTAATTTGTATTTATTGTTGTGTATGAATTATGAATTATTAAATTATTGATGAATTATTAAATCTTATTATTGATGTATATATTACTTTTTAATTAAAGCTTTTATTTTTATATTATTTATTTTTATGATTTGATATATTATTAGATTAATTTATTTACTTAATGTAATTTGACTTAAATTGATTGTTACCAATCCAAAAATTATTGATAAATTAAGTAGACACGACGCATGCATCGGTAGCCAACAATTTATTCTTTAAAGCATATTGAGTCAGTATCAGAACACTGCGGCTACACAGACAGCCTAAACGTGTGATGATTCCTACACGCCAGAGGGCACTAGTAGTGGTGGTGTTTATCAGCGGCTATCTCATCCTTTTTTTGTCTGTGAGGAGTAATGGGTACAGCCGCTCTCCACACCCATACATGATCTTCACCGCACACACGCTGTGCTCCAGGCCCACGACAGGACTTATCCATCCTGTGCCTGTATGAGCACAGAAGGCACTGATGAGGCAGCTATCCTGGGCCAGGGTCTTAAAGTGTCCCCTGCTCATGCGCCTGGATTAGTTCACCTTCTCATCATCGAAGACTCAACTGCGTTCCCCTGGCTGCTGTGGGTGTCACAGGCGTTTGGGTTCAATGCGCATCCTGGATGAACTATTGCAAGTCATGTTGCAAAATAATACTTAAAATGCGAGGCTTGTCTACAACCCGGGGGGGGGGGGTGAGTTCTAAGAGCCGTTGCAGACTTCACAGTTAAGGGGATGACAGGCAAAGTGGAGCACCTTCTCTGTCATTCAGCAGAGTGCATTTTGGAGTCTTAAGCAAAGGCACTATGTTTAATGGAGTAAAATAGAACTACAATGAAACTTTCACCGCATTACAAATACAGCTGTGCTTAATTTCTTTGGTACTTTTATTGTAAATTATTATTCCTTTCAGTTCAAGAAAAACATACATTAATTTTGTCCTCTATAATGCTGATGTCTCAAGGGGGAGAAATTTTGATGGCTTCCGTTTAGAGATGGGTTAGAGAAATATATTATAGCAGTACAGACCACCGTCATATCTCTATCTACCCCATCTCTACAGGGAAGATCGGCATCATTCTACTCCTCCATACTTGAAAATTTTATAGGACATGATTCATGTATGTTTATCTTGAGCGGAAAGGAATAATAATTGATATTAAAATGTAAAAAAAAAAGATAAACTAATTCAATCGCAATGCGCGGTAAGTTTTACGGCAGTTTTATGTTACTCTATTAAACATTGTTCCTTCTAATGACAATCAAAAATGCACTCTGCAGAATGACAGAGAAGGTGACCCACTTTCCCTGTCATCACCTTAAACGCCTCTTTCCCACGGGCGTGTGCGCCCCCTTGTCCGGCCGTTACGCAAAAAGATAGCACATGATCTATATTTTAGCAGAATGGAATTCCTGGACGAAAAAACACGGACAAATACCATAGTGCTTCCGTAGGGTTCTGTTCTGAATCTGAAAATTTGAAGACCCATTGAAGTTAATGTATGGGTGTGGAGAGCGGCCGTACCTATTACTCCTCACTCACAAAAGGAGGATGAGATAGCCGCTGATAAACACCACCACTACTAGTGCCCTCTGGCTTGTAGGAATCATCACACGGTTAGGCTGTCTGTGTAGCCTCAGTGTTCTGATACTGACTCAATATGCTTTAAAGAATAAATTGTTGACTACCGATGCATGCGTAGTGTCTACTTAATTTATCAATAATTTATGGTGTGGAAGCAAAATCTTAATATAATCAAAATAATTATTCTAGAATGCAAATGTTTTTAATTATTATGCATGGCATCACATTTCCTCAGCACACTGAATACCTGCTGCTGTCAGAGTTGCATTTTTTTTTAAGTTATGGGCTTACGATGGCCTGTTGGTTTCCTATTCAGGGGTATACATTCCTGCTGCCAACTTTAAAAGTGCTGCTGTCTGACATATCATATTTTATTTATGGGCTTACCATGGCCTGTTGGTTTCCCATTCAGGAGTACACATTCCTGCTGCCAACTTTAAACGTGCTGCTGTCTGACATGTCATATTTTATTTAAAGGCATACCATGGCCTGTTGGTTTCCCATTCAGGAGTACACATTCCTGCTGCCAACTTTGAACGTGCTGCTGTCTGACATGTCATATTTTATTTATGGGCTTACCATGGCCTGTTGGTTTCCCATTCAGGAGTACACATTCCTGCTGCCAACTTTGAACGTGCTGCTGTCTGACATGTCATATTTTATTTATGGGCTTACCATGGCCTGTTGGTTTCCCATTCAGGAGTACACATTGCTGCTGCCAACTTTGAATGTGCTGCTGTCTGACATGTCATATTTTATTTATGGGCTTACCCTGGCCTGTTGGTTTCCCATTCAGGAGTACACATTCCTGCTGCCAACTTTGAACGTGCTGTTGTCTGACATGTCATATTTTATTCATGAGCTTATCATGGCCTGTTGGTTTCCCATTCAGGGGTACTTATTCCTGCTGCTAACTTTGAACGTGCTGCTGTCTGTCCTGATGAGTTATTCAGAGCTATGTTTAGGCCTTATACTAGACATTTTCCATCTTCCATCCTGCTGATGCTGCTATTGAATTTGCTGATCATGCTGATTTTTGTTTAGTCCTTACACTACATCATTAGATTTAAATGTTGATTATGCATTTCCTACTGAGTTGTGCCAAGTTATGTGTAGACCTTAAGCTCAACCATTTCAAACTTCCATCTTGTTAATGCTGAATCTGTCTGTCCTGAACATGTAGTTATAATTACTCTTTATTCTCCAATTTTAGCATTAAATTATGATGCTTAGGCGAACTTGGTGTAGACCTTTTACTATGGTGTTTACATTTACCTGCTTTTGTCTGCCCTGTTCCTGCAGAGTTTAGTTTAGCTATGTGTGGCCTTTAGACAACAGATTTTTCAATTTTAATGGTAGTTTCAGTAGTTCTCCTTCATTGTTTGGGCCTTTGATTTGTATGCCTTCTACTGTTGCGTTACTATTTTACTGCTACTGTCTGGCCTAATGCTGCCAAGTAATGTGTCTGAAATATAGTAAATTATTAAAGTTTAAAGGGAGTCTGTCAGCAGATTTACCCCTTTTTAACAGTTGCCATACCGCTGTAGCCGCAAAACAGATGATTAACACAGTACCTTTATATGCTTTGGTGGACTTTTAAATATGCCAAAAACGAACTTTGATGAGGGCTCGCAAGTGCCCAGGGCGGAGTCCACCGGGTTGGAGCCCAGGCAGCTCTGCCTCTTCGGCTCTTATCCCCGCCCAGATTCCTCCTCTGCTCGCCTATCTGTTGTCTCTCCCCCTCAGCGAGATCCCGCGCCTATGCGATAACTTCCTTGGCCGGGGCATGCGCACTGCCATGCCCATTGCTGACACGGCATCGCAGTAGCTTATGCGCATGCCCCGGCCAAGGAAGTCATCGCGTCGGCGCGGGATCTCTCTGAGGGGGAGAGACAACAGATAGGCGAGCAGAGGAGGAGGCTGGGCGGGGATAAGAGCCGAAGAGGCAGAGCTGCCTGGGCTCCAACCCGGTGGACTCCGCCCTGGGAACTTGCTAGCCCTCATCAAAGTTCGTTTTTGGCATATTTAAAAGTCCACCAAAGCATATAAAGGTACTGTGTTAGTCATCTGTTTTGCGGCTACAGCGGTATGGCAACTGTTAAAAAGGGGTAAATCTGCTGACAGACTCCCTTTAACTGTTGAATTTTTTTGTCCAGATCATGCAAAGACAACCAGCATGGACCACTTATTAGCCCTTGTAATATGACAAGTATTGAGTATTATTATTTTCATAAAATGGTGTTCATGTTTAACATTTGCGAATGTGCACTATTCATCGTATATTGTCAAGAATTCAATTTGAATATATATTGAATAAAAAAGTTTTTGTTTAATACATTCATGCGGTTTTTACGCTTCATTTACCAAAATAATTTATTTTGTTTCATTTTAAGAATTTTAATTTTGCTTTAATTGGGTTTTTGGCGTCCATGTTGTGGTTCTTACTTTAGCAAGGTGGGGACCGCATGTGGGCTTCTATTTTCAAAAGGTTTTGTGCACTTAACATTGTACAAGACTGATTGATAAACCTAATAAAAGTTTTTTATTTTATTTATTATTTTAATACGGACTTAGGTTCTAACATGGTGTTGTCGGTTGTCCTGGAAAGTATGCCTGGCTTCCGTGTTGACCTCTCTACATGTTTGGGTGTTACTGGCGTTATACTCATCCGTGTGGTAATCCGGTTTTGGTAATGGATCGTTATTGCCACATGTATATATAGATATATACATTTATATGTAATCTTACTTCTTGACAATTATTTAATCATTATTTTCACATGCTAGTGTAATATAATACCAGATTTTAATCTTTTAAAATTAACTGCTGAATAGTATAATAATCTTGAAGCCATGTCACCATTTTGTGAGTGATTCTACTCATTGCATGTCTTTATTGAGGAAGCTATGCTCCGACATGTCCAGTTTAACAAACGGACACTATATCAGATTCATGTTAGTTATTTCTTTGCTGACTCATCAATTGTTTACTTTTTTTTATTTATTTTTTTTCAGACACATTTGATGTTTAAAATTTTTAAAAATAATGGAACTAGTATAACTTAAGACAATTTTACTATGCAATATTGTCTTATTGAGGTTGAGATTTGGATCACAGTATGGATAGTTGGATACTTTTTTTATTATAAGATATTTTTTTTAAAGTATCAATTTATTTTTTGTTAAAATTTGGTTGATACTCTATATATATTTATTATACATTTTGAATGTAGATTTGTATTTTGTAATCTAAAGCTTTGTTCAATAATACATTTGAAAGGTAATAGTGTGTTCACACAAAGGTTAATTAATGTGCGTTAAACAATAATTTTCTAATATAGTCTTTTTTTTGATAAATGACTTATTGTACAATGTTATATTGGCCTTTTCAATAAAATATAATAATAATGAACTGTTTTAATTTTTTTGATCTAAATAGTTTATTTTAGTTGGACAACAGTGTATATGTAAGCGATGAATACACATGCTGTAGTTGGGGGTTCAATCTTTTTTTTAATACTTTTATAATCGGTCTTCCACAGCCCCATCTGTTACAAAATTTTGTCTGCTGCAATATAATTAGTGATGAGCGGCATGGGTCATTTTCGAATTCGCAATATTTCGCGAATATTTTTTAGAATATTCGTCGAATATTCGAAAATTCACGATTTTTTTCTTGAAAAAAATCGGCAAGGTAATGATTGTGTAATATGCGAATTTTCGTAATTCGAATTTTCGGATTCAAATTTTTTATTGCGAATTTTTCAATTTACAACTATTAGACAAAGAATATTATAGCACTATATTAGCTAAATTGCTCTATATTCGATTTTTTGAATATTCGCTATATTGCTATAACAGTTTTTTTCGAATATTCGTAATATATAGCAATATAGCGAATATTCGAAAAAAACAAATATAGAGAAATTTAGCTAATATAGTGCTATAATCTTTTTTTTTATAGTTGTAATTTTTTTCCAATCTTAACTTCAGATGAGAAAAAAATTACAACTATTAGACAAAGAAGATTATAGCACTATATTATCTAAATTGCTCTATATTCGTTTTTTTCGAATATTCGCTATATTGCTATAACTTCGTTTTTTCGAATATTTGTAATATTCTAAAACAAGAATGTATAGCAATATAGCGAATATTCGAAAAAACTAATATAGAGCAATTTAGCTAATATAGTGCTATAATCTTCTTTGTCTAAAAGTTGAAAAATTCGCAATAAAAATTCCAATCCGAAAATTCGAATTACGAAAATTCGCATATAACACAATCATTACCTTGCCGATTTTTTCAAGAAAAAAAAATCGTGCATTTTCGAATATGACCCCTGCCGCTCATCACTACTCCTAAAGTCAAGTATATTGCAGCCTTCTTATTGGCCCACAAGCTAGAAGCAGGAAGGGATCATGTGTACTGATTTAAAAAAAAAAAAAAAAATCGGAAAGAAAAAAAATCTGAAAAAAATCGAATATTCGAAATTGCGAATATATATAACTATATTCGAAATATTCGTGAATTTTCGAAGTACCTATATTCGCGATAAAAATTTGAAATTCGAATATTCGTGATCAACACTAAATATAATAACTTGACACTCTCTATTACTGCTTAGTTATGCCAAACTTTGTGTAGTAATTATAATACTACTTTAACTTTCCAACTGCATGCTGATCTTGGCCTGATACTTCAGAATTCTGTGTAGTCATTATACTCCACCGTTAGCAATGACTGCTTCTATTGTCCTGATCATTGAGAGTTATGTGTAGGCCGTATAATCCACTGTTAATATCTACCTACTGCGGATTCTGCTGCTGTCTGTTCTGATCACGGCGAGTTAGAATTCAGCCTTTTGAGAATCCACATTACCTGCTGCTGCCTGTCCTGCTGAGTTAGGATGAGATATGTTTAGGTCTTATACTCGACCGTTAATATCTACCAGCTGCAGATGCTGCCTGTCATGATCATCCAGAGTTATGTCAAGCTAGTTGTTTGTCCTTTGTAGCTATGTGAAGTCCTTATACAACACTGTCAGCTGTCCTGATAAAGTTGATTTTTCAATTTACTAATCAACCTAAAATGTTAACTTTACCTACTGCTGCTGTCCAGATGAAGCTGACTTTTATGCCTCAGAATATAATGTTAGCTCTACCTGCTGCTGCTGTCCTGATCAAGTTGATTTGTTATGTATATACCCTATAATACAACACTATAAATACCTGCTGCTGCTGTACATTTAAAGGTGACTTGTAGCCCTCAGAATACGTTAGCTCTACCTGCTGCTGCTGTCTTGATCAAGTTGATTTGTTATGTATATGCCTCATAATACAACACTACCTGCTGCTGTCATCAAAAAACTTATTTATGTGTAGGCCTTATACTACACTGTTAAGATGTACCTACTGCTGTTGTCTGTCCGAACCCTGCTGACTTTGAATGTGGACTAAAGGCTCCTTTACTGATAAGTCTGCAGTTAAAATTAGACAAAAACATAACCTTATAGAAAAATAAGTATGGAATCAATATAACTGAAGAAAACTTTTTTAATAAAAAATTTTTTTGAATAAGTTTAAGGCAAGTTTTGCAGTTGTTCCTGCAAGCCTGTGAGTTCTTTCAGGTCCTCTCCATATTGGTCATGGAATTCCTGAAGTATCTTCTGGGATTTTCTGATATGGGCTCGGAATTTGTTTATTGTTTTCCGATGCCTCTCTTTCATTTTAGAAATTTTAGTTGCAATTTTCTTGATTACTGTTATGAAAACACAAAAAATAAATATATCAATTAACAATAAGAGTCAATTATTGAATTTTGTGTAGTATGTAGTTAAGTGCAGAGAATTAGAGTGTCATTTTTAAAGTATACTAGAGGAAATGTAGTTATATATTAGATTATTTAGTTTATTTTAGTAGTTTTAAATTAAATTTGTTGTGTTATATAATATTAGTTTATGTAGATTAAAGAGTTCTTGTGCATGGCTGTTGTTTGATATTATTGTGTTTTTTGTTGTCCCATTATTATTGTTACTTTTATAATCTTTATCACCTGCTATATAATTGTAGGGTGCAGTGTTTCATGACTTTCAAAATTGTTCCGTACTATTTTTGTGCCAAATTAAAAATATTTGTCCTGGGGACAAAATGGCTCATTAACCATGGTCTAATAGCTGATCTACTAGTCCAGAGCAGCTAGCCAATTATATAAAATAAGGCATTTTCAAGTTTTTGGCAAACAACTGCTGTCTAGATCTCTCCTATTGGACGTATTACAAAGACATAAGCATTGCTGCTACGTAGCTGAAGGGGGGGGGGGAGGAGGTGTCATGTGGAGGTGGCGAATGCTAAACAAGACTGTACGACAGCACCTGTCTCCTTAGAGGTGAAGCAGGGGGACACCAGTGTTTTGTTCCCCTGCAAGCGCTGATATTGGCTGTTACAACTCTACAGCCAATGAAATAAATTCACATATGTGGTGGTGTTCAGGTGAATTATAGGTGAAAAGTGGAACTAAATGTGGGATGCATTTAGTCCTGTAACCACTTGTTTAATAAAAAACTGTGTGTAAATTCCTTTTTGTTTTTTTTATTCAATATAAACATTTTTTTTTAAAAGACAATCGTTGCCTCATTATGTTAAATTGCAGATTGATCTAATTGCTTAGTATATTCATTGAGGGGTGTAGTTTGCCTAATTGAGTAACTTTGTTTTGTTTTCAACTCTAGGGTCACATAAAGGTGTCTTCTCTTAACATGCGACATAGCTCCCAATTACCATTAATTTAAATCCTCTAGCCTAAAGCCATATTGTGTTCCTTGCAGTCTGAAGCCTGCTGTGCGACCAAAGTTAAGGTTTTTGTGCACAACTGTTTGTAAATATACATATTCTGTGTAATAAGTTTAAGATTTTTTTATGATTTAAACACTACAATGTTTTCAAATAAAATAGTTTGTAATTTATAATTTGTTCAAATTATTTGGATTTTTTAACATTTTAATAGATTACCGTTGGACAATTAAATCGTTAACAGACTTTATAGAATCAATTCGGATTAAATAGAGGGTGTGTGGTTTCTGAAATGGGGATATTTATTTGTCGCTGACACTATGTAGGCCACAAAAAGTGACTGCATAACCAAACTGTTATTGAATTATATTTCAGTTAATAAATGATCTAAACATGATATATGCATATGGCGATTGTAAACTTATAAATTTATTTAATCTCTATTAATCTATATTGTAGCATAAAGTGACATTTTTATTTTGACTATATAATTTTATTTCTAATATTTTTTTAGATTAGTTAATTTTTGTACAAAGATGCCATTAAAATTTGGACTAAATTTTACCACTGTCATGAAGTACAATGTGTAACGATAAGATAGAACTATGCCCGTGAAAAGTAAACTCGTTTTAAAGTTATTAGCACAAAAATAGATACCTTTATATATTTAAGAAAAAATTTAAATTAGCGTTAAAGTAAAAATGGCATGGGGTACAGAGGGTTAATGTTTCTAAATATGTGATGTATACATAATTACAATGATGTGTGCACATATTTACCCTCCTGGTGCGGGGTGGTAACTAACTCCTCATCCTCTTCATCAGGAGCTGGGGTGGGGATATCCTCCTCAGCAGGAGCTGGGGCAGAGGTTTTCGGCCCTTCAGAGGGTCCGGGCTCGTCAGCTGCCACCTCCACATTATTCCCCAAATCAGGTGGGTTGGTGGCACCTTTAAGACTGTGGGGGGGCCCGCCTGGTCATCCTCCTCCTCCTCTGCGGAAACCTCCATCACATCTAAGTCCGCCGTGGTGATACGGCAGCGGACCGTTGGCACTGGAAGCCCTGTTATCACACAACGTTCGGATTTAGGCTCTATTTAAACGTCCGTAATGTGTTTTTCATATCCACCCACACAAAAAAAAAAAAAGGAGACCGGCAATGTGCGTGACACATTTTGAAGGCCGCACATCAACAGCAATAATATAATATGACTATTCTTGGCCTCAATTGAGGACAATAATACAAGGATTATTAATAAATATCAGCAAAAAGTATTTGTTAGAAGGTGGAAATATTATATTTAATGTTCACGTTATAAGATCAAATAGTTTTCCTGTTGTATGTGTGTGGGGTCTGAGCAATCGGATATTGGCCAGCTGAGCAGAGATGTACCTGTCTAGTTAAGTGACGGTACGGTATGGGGTGTACATCTGGTTCGCCTCCCCGTGGTGCACCCTGGGTAACGCTAAATGAACCAGCAAATAATGGCAGGAAGAAATTTTAAATTTTTCTCCAGACCAATAAGACATGGGGCCAGATTTATCATTAGCTCGTCAGAATAATGGAGTGAAAAAGTCGCAAGAAAATGCGCAAACGCTAAAACTGAGCACAAATTTGCGACTTTTTCCTGCTCTGCACTATGCTTGCCAGTTTTATGAAAGTGGGTGTGTTTTCTTATGTAAATGAATCTCTAGATACATTTACTATTGGGACTATTTAAAAAGTCGCAAAAAAGTGGCAAAAAAATGCGCTAGTTCACTCCAGTGAGGACCATGCTTATCTTATGAGTGTTTTTAATAAAACATGCAACTTTTTCGTAAGGACGTGCGACTTTTGCAAAGAACTTCTGAGCTTTGTACTTGCTTTGTATTGGAAATGATGGGGATTTTTTAAATTGTCTGCATTATTTCTAATAAACTATTAAGAGACTTTATTATGATTTTTTTATTTTATGTATTAAAAACCCATACAACTTTAAAAAAAAAGAAAAAAAAGAAAGAAAATAAATGTTTTTTCTATGAAAAATGATCCAGCCGATCGCTTTTGGTCTGATCATAATGAAGCAACGGCCTTATCATCTGGGGTGTGGCAACAGAAAAATTAGGCATGTACACATGCCTGAAAAATAATGTTATTGTTGCAGCCGCTGTTGTAGCAGAGGCCGGAAAAATGGATGTTTTCAAGGCAGAAAGGTAACTAAAACTTTATGGCTTGAACCCTAGTTGGTGGCGGAGAATTCACGAAAGTCATCCGGTATGCAGACATTAAATACAGCAGCGTGGGGACCATTTTGAGGCCAAGGCATGTCATCAGGCCTTTTGTTAGTCAAACGTATCCCCCACTGTCAGTCCCTTCGGGATCCATGCCTCATTCATCTTAATAAAGGTGAGGTAATCAACACTTTTTTGACCGAGGACGACTTCTTTTGTCAGTGACAATGCCTCCTGCTGCACTGAAGTTCCTTTCTGACAGAACACTTGAAGCGGGGCAGCCCAGAAGTTCTATCACAAACTGGGATAGCTCAGGCCACATGTCAAGCCTGCACACCCAGTATTCAATGGGTTCATCGCTCCTCAGAGTGTCGATATCTGCAGTTAAGGCGAGGCAGTCTGCTACCTGTCGGTTCAGTCGTTCTCTGAGGGTGGACCCCGAAGGGCTGTGGCGATGCGTACGACTTAAAAAGCTCTGCATGTCCTCCATCAACAACACATCTGTAAAGCGTCCTGTCCTTGCCGCCGTGGTCATGGTAGAGGAAGGATTACTTTCACCTCTTCCCCAGTTAGATTCCCGTTGTGCTGTGACATCCCCCTTATAAGCTGTGTAAAGCATATTTTTTAGTTTGGTTTTGAACTGCTGCATCCTTTCTGACTGTCGGTAATTTGGTAACATTTCCGCCACTTTCTGCTTATACCGGGGGTCTAGTAGCGTGGCCACCCAGTACAGGTCATTCTCCTTCATCCTTTTTATACGAGGGTCCCTCAACAGACATGACAGCATGAAAGACCCCATTTGCACAAGGTTGGATACCGAGCTACTCATTTCCCGTTCCTCGTCCTCACTGATGTCATTGACGGTCTGTTCTTCCCCCCAGCCACGTACAACACCACGGGTCCCAGATAGGTGACAACAACGAGCACCCTGGGATGCCTGTTGTGGTTGGTCTTTGTCCTCCTCAAAGCCACATTCCTCCTCTGACTCCTCTTCCTCATACTCCTCTTGCAGCGTTGCCGCAGGTCTGGCAAGCGATGATGACAAGGCTGTTTCTGGTGGTGATGGTGACCACAACTCTTCATCTTCCTCTTCACGCTCATCTACAGCCTGATCCAGCACTCTTCGCAGGGCATGCTCCAGGAAGAAAACAAATGGGATGAGGCCGCTGATGGTGCCTTCGGTGCGACTGACTAGGTTTGTCACCTCCTCAAAAGGACGCATGAGCCTACAGGCATTGCGCATGAGCGTCCAGTAACGTGGCAAATAAATTCCCAGCTCCGCAGAGGCTGTCCTAGCACCCCGGTCATACAAATACTCGTTGACGGCTTTTTCTTGTTGAAGCAGGCGGTCGAACATTAGGAGTGTTGAATTCATATGTGTCGGGCTGTCGCAAATCAATCGCCTCACTGGCATGTTGTTTCGGCGCTGAATGTCTGCAAAGTGCGCCATAGCCGTGTAGAAACGCCTGAAATGGCCACACACCTTCCTGGCCTGCTTGAGGACATCCTGTAAGCCTGGGTACTTAGACATAAAGCGTTGTATGATGAGATTCAACACATGGGCCATGCACGGCACATGTGACAACTTGCCCAAATTCAATGCCGCCAACAAATTGCTTCCATTGTCACACACCACTTTGCCGATCTCCAGTTGGTGCGGGGTCAGCCACTGATCCACCTGTGCATTCAGGGCTGACAGGAGTGCTGGTCCGGTGTGGCTCTCTGCTTTCAGGCAAGTCAACCCCAAGACAGCGTGACACTGTCATATCTGGGATGTGGAATAGCCCCTGGGGAGCTGGGGGGATTCAGTTGATGTGCAGCCAGACGCCGCAGCAGAAGAGGACACAGCCGAGGAGGTTATCGAAGAGGATGGAGTAGGAGGAGTAGAGGAGGTGGCAGTAGGCCTGCCTGCAAGTCGTGGCGGTGTCACCAACTCCGCTGCAGAGCCACGCATTCCATGCTTGGCAGCCGTCAGCAGGTTGATCCAATGTGCAGTGTAGGTGAAATACCTGCCCTGACCGTGCTTTGCAGACCAGGTATAAGTGGTCAGATGGACCTTTGCCCCAACACTGTATGCCAGAGATGCAATGACTTCCTTTTCAATCACTGAGTAGAGGTTTGGGATTGCCTTTTTTGAAAAAAGAATTCGTCCGGGTACCTTCCACTGTGGTGTCCCAATAGCAACAAATTTTTTGAAGGCCTCAGACTCCACCAGCTGGTATGGTAAAAGCTGGCGGGCTAAGAGTTCTGTCAAGCCAGCTGTCAGACGTCGGGCAAGGCGTGACTCTGTGACATTGGCTTCTTACGCTCAAACATTTCCTTTACAGACACATGACTGTGGGCAGATGAGATGGAACTGCTGAAGGTGAGAGGCGGAGTGGCGGGTGGTTGAGAGGGGGCAAGGAGGACAGCAGTGGTTGACGTGGCTGAAGATGCTGGACCAGGAGGAGGATGGTGGCTTTGAGTTTGTGTGCTGCTTGTACTCATGTGTTGATCCCATTGGTGTTTGTGATGTGAGATCATGTGCCTTCGCAAAGCAGTTGTACCGAGGTGGGTGTTGGACTTCCCATGACTCGGTTTCTTTTGGCACAGGTTGCAAATGGCATTGCTGTTATCAGAGGCAGACACACAAAAAAAAATGCCACACTGCTGAGCTTTGCAATGACGGCATTCTGGTGGTGGCAACAGCATGCGTTTTTTTTTTTTGATAAGTGGAACTATGCGTGCAAGGTACGGTGCCACCCAATATAAGTGGTGGGCAATGGGTACAGTACAGTCTGTGTGGGCCTGACACACACTGGCTTGCAACTGGGATTATATCACAAAAAAATAATAAATAGATTTTTTTTTATCTACAAGGCATTTGTGAGTGACACCCTGTAACGGTATGAGTGGTGGCCTAGCCAGTTGCCACAGTACAGTCTGTGGGCCAGACACACACTGGCTTGCAACTGGGATTATATCACAGAAAAATAATAAATATAATTTTTTTTATTTGCAAGGTATTGTGACACCCTGTATGACTGGTGTGGACACAGTACTGTCTCTGGGCCACACAGTCACTCACTGGCTTGCAACTGCGATTATATCACAGGTAAATTATATAAGTTGACTTTTTTTTTATCTGCAAGGTATTGTCTGTGACACCCTGTATGAATGGTGTGCACACAGTACTGTCTGTGACTGAGCCTGCAGCCTCTCACACGGGCAGCCAGGCAACTGCAATATATATATAAAAATAAAAAATAAAGCAGACTGATGTACGAGCCCTAAAAAGGGCTTTTTGGGGTGCTGTCTGGACGCTGTCCTTACAGCAGATGAGTCTGCTATTAGTTCAGCAGCAGCAGCACTCTCCCTCCTCTCACTGTGAATGCAGCTTCCGAATGAAACTAAAATGGATGCTGTCCAGGAGGTGGGAGGGTCTAGGAGGGAGGGTCTGCTGCTGATTGGCTGGAATGTGTCTGCTGACTGTGAGGTACAGGGTCAAAGTTTGCTCAATAATGATGTATAGGGGGCGGACCGAACATCGCATATGTTCGCCCGCCGCGGCGAACGCAAACAAGCCATGTTCGCCGGCGAATAGTTCGGGACATCACTAGCCCCCAATGTCCTCATAGTGTTTCCACAACTGTGGCCCAACAGCATGCTGCCAAATAAAAATATTAAACTCAAATAGTTACCTTCATTCTGCTGTCAGTGATGCAGTGCAACTATGCCCTGAGCTGTATGCAGCCCGGCTCATGATAATGACACCAGCTTCTGATAGGCTACAAGAAGCAGGACAAAAGCCTATTAGAGGGAATTGTGGGGCAGGTAGACATCACTCCCATGCCCCGCAGCAGCATTTAACTGTATCGCTGTTCTGACAACAGCGATGCAGTTGAATATGCAGAGATGGGCAGAGATGAGTGTTTGCACAATGGAGGTGGCCATGGCCCTTCTGTTGCCCCACACTTACCCCAACCTGGCGCTGCCTGAAGTAATTGCCTCACCTCATTGGCGGTGCACTTCTGGAGCTCCTTCCATCCCTCATTGGTCCACTGTGCCTCTGTGGCGCGTCCCGGTAGGCATACCGGCTTGCTATGGTATCTGAGCCTGACAGGGTGCTGCCAAAGGCAGTGTAAGGGCTCATGAACACAAATATATTTTCTTTCCGTGTCTGTTCTGTTTTTTTGCTAACCATATGCAGAACCATTCCATTCCGTATGTCTGTTCTGCAAATAAATAGAACATGTGCTATTATTGTCTGCATTACAGACAAGGAAAGGACTGTTCTTTTAGGGGCCAGCTGTTACATTCTACAAAATACTAGATGCACACGGATTTCATCCGTATTTTTTGCAAATCCATGTTTCACGCAACGCAAAATACATACGGTCGTGTGCATGAGCCCTAAGTGAAAATACACTGCAGTACACTCTACAGTGTACTGCAGTGTATTTTCATTTTATTGTTTAAAACTGACATAAATATAAAAAAATTGATATATTAGGTATTGCTGCGTCTGTAATGACCTGCTCTATAAAATATTATCCAATATAGACCAAAATAGTATGAGTCACCTTATCCCACAAAAAGAGCCCCTACATTAGACAATCACCCCCCAAAAAAAGAACATATGGCTTTGAGAAAATGCAGACACAAAAACATGATTCGTATTTTCCAAAAATGCTTTTGTTATTTAAAACTGAAATAAAAAAAAAGGCATATTTGGTATCACCGCATCCGTATCAACCTGCTCTATAAAAAAGGGCACATAATCTGACCTGTCAGGTGAACATCGTGAAAGAACAGAACTATTTTGTGATGTATCAATATCTACCTTAGGACTATTGCACATGACCGTATTGCTTTTTCAGTATTTTGCGGTCCGCAAAAAAGGGATCGGCAAAAAATACGGATGATGTCTGTGTGCATTCAGTTTTTTGCGGAACGGGACAGCTGGCCCCTAATAGAACAGTACTATCCTTGTCCATTATGCGGACAATAATAGGACATGATCTATCTTTGAGTGGAAAAAACGGAAATAAGGAAATGGAATGCATACGGAGTACCTTCCTTTTTTTTACAGATCCATTGAAATGAATGGAAAAAAATGTTAGTGTGCATGAGTCCTTAAAAGCAGAGAAATAAAAATTTTGAAAATTGGGATTTTTTTTAAATTTTTCAGAAATTTAGTATTTTTTTTTAAAGGTGATTTATATATCGACTCTAATGTACCACTATCATGAAGTACAATGTGTCACGAGAAAACAGTCTCAGAATGGCTTGTATAAGTAAAAGTGTTCCAAACTTACCACATAAAGTGACACGTCAGATTAAAAAAATTTGGCATGGTCCTTAAGGTGAAAAATGGCTCTGTACTGAAGGGGTTAAACATTGATTTGCTTTTCTACCAGCATGTACACAATTCAGGTAGAACAACAAACAGAAGTAGTAGTGCTGGATTGTAGCCAGAAGAGCAAAAATGGATTTGTAGAACAGACCTGAGCAAAGGCATCCAGACAACAGGGGAGAAGTTAGCAACTTCAAAGTTCTTAACTCTTGGCTTGAAATAGCAGGTTTAATTTTTATGTCTCTGGCCATTTATTCAGGCTCTCAAGGTTTGACAAATGCGTTCTAGTGATGGACGAACATCCACCGGGACATTTCACGAATGCGCGTTCGCTAGCAAATGTTCGCGAAAAGGGCATTTGCGGTGTGTCCCATTCACTATAATGGCAGGTGAACCTGAAAAACCTTTAGGTCAAATTTGCAGCCACCAAATACTTACTTTCTAGGCTACATGCACACGACCGTTGTGTGTTTTGCGGTCCGCAAATTGCGGATCTGCAAAACACGGATGGCGTCCGTGTGAGTTCCGCAATTTGCACAACGGCACAGACAGCCATTAATATAACTGCCTATTCTTGTCTACAAAACGGACAAGAATAGGACAGGTTATATTCTTTTGGGCGGAAACACGGAATAATGGAGTTTAATCAGGGGCCATTTTTATGCGTCTTAAAGGGAAACTCTCAAAAATGTGCCCTGCTGGAGCCTAGAAAATTTTTATTTTAGGCCACGGGAATACAGCCACCAAAAATTAGACAGAAAAGAACAAGTGATTATGTGGCTGGAGGTATAATAGGCGGTCAGTGGATATCAATTTTACTGTAGGCCAGTGGAGTACAGGCCCCAAATATTAGGCATTCACCGGACAGAAAAGAACAAGTGATTATGTGGCTGGAGGTATATTAGACGGTCAGTGGATAACAATTTTACTGCAGGCCACTGGAGTATAGGCCCCAAAAATTAGGCATTCACCTGACAGAAAAAGCCTTTTATGCTGCTGTATATACATAAGACAAGGACTAGGGTTGAGCGAACCCGAACTGTAAAGTTTGTGTTCGTGCCGAACTTTAGGATTTTTGGAAACTGGAGCCGAACCCGAACATTTCTGTAAAAGTTCGGGTTCGGTGTTCGGCACTTTCTGAAAGGCTGCACAGCAACCAATCAACAAGCGTCATACTACTTGCCCCAAGAGGCCTTCACAGCCATGCTTACTAATGGCATGGCTGTGATTGGCCAGAGCAGCATGTGACCCAGTCTCTATATAAGCTTGAGTCACATTACGCTGCACGTCACTCTGCTGTTACAAGTATAGGGAGAGGATGCTGCTGGACTTGTGATTTTTTGGGAGAGAATAGGAGAGAATATAACTCAGCGATCTACAGACAAATAGTTGTATGGGTGCAGGACACTATCGTTCTACCCTGCCCTGAGCTCATTGACCAAAAAATACTAACTTTTAGAATTCTGTTAGGTGGGTGGCGACGGCGGCGGCTGCATCTGAGCTTTTGGGACATTGGAAATCACCATTTTTGGGGGGCCAAACTACAACATCTGGATTAGTCAGTGTGCAATTTAACCACTTCAGCCCCGCTAGGTGAAACCCCCTTCATGACCAGAGCACTTTTTACACTTCGGCACTACACTATTTTCACCGTTTATCGCTCGGTCATGCAACTTACCATACAAATGAATTTTACCTCCTTTTCTTCTCACTAATGGAGCTTTCATTTGGTGGTATTTCATTGCTGCTGGCATTTTTACTTTTTTTGTTATTAATCAAAATGTAACGATTTTTTTGCAAAAAAATGACATTTTTCACTTTCAGCTGTAAAATTTTGCAAAAAAAAACTACATCCATATATAAATTTTTCGCCAAATTTATTGTTCTACATGTCTTTGATAAAAAAAAAATGTTTGGGCAAAAAAAAATGGTTTGGGTAAAAGTTATAGCATTTACAAACTATGGTACAAAAATGTGAATTTCCGCTTTTTGAAACAGCTCTGACTTTCTGAGCACCTGTCATGTTTCCTGAGGTTCTACAATGCCCAAACAGTAGAAAACCCCCACAAATGACCCCATTTCAGAAAGTAGACACCCTAAGGTATTCGCTGATGGGCATAGTGAGTTCATAGAACTTTTTATTTTTTGTCACAAGTTAGCGGAAAATGATGATGATTTTATTTTTTATTTTTTTTCTTACAAAGTCTCATATTCCACTAACTTGCGACAAAAAATAAAAAATTCTAGGAACTCACCATGCCCCTCACAGAATACCTTGGGGTGTCTTCTTTCCAAAATGGGGTCACTTGTGGGGTAGTTATACTGCCCTGGCAATTTAGGGGCCCAAATGTGTGAGAAGAACTTTGCAATCAAAATGTGTAAAAAATGACCGGTGAAATCCAAAAGGTGCACTTTGGAATATGTGCCCCTTTGCCCACCTTGGCTGCAAAAAAGTGTCATACATCTGGTATCGCCGTACTCAGGAGAAGTTGGGGAATGTGTTTTGGGGTGTCATTTTACATATACCCATGCTGGGTGAGAAAAATATCTTGGTCAAATGCCAACTTTGTATAAAAAAATGGGAAAAGTTGTCTTTTGCCAAGATATTTCTCTCATCCAGCATGGGTATATGTAAAATGACACCCCAAAACACATTCCCCAACTTCTCCTGAGTACGGCGATACCAGATGTGTCACACTTTTTTGCTGCCAAGGTGGGCAAAGGGGCACATATTCCAAAGTGCACCTTTCAGATTTTGCAGGCCATTTTTTACACATTTTGATTGCAAGGTACTTCTCACACATTTGGGCCCCTAAATTGCCAGGGCAGTATAACTACGCCACAAGTGACCCCATTTTGGAAAGAAGACACCCCAAGGTATTCCGTGAGGGGCATGGCGAGTTCCTAGAATTTTTTATTTTTTGTCACAAGTTAGCGGAAAATGATGATTTTTTTTTTTCCTCTTTTTTCCTTACAAAGTCTCATATTCCACTAACTTGCGACAAAAAATAAAAAACTCGCCATGCCCCTCACGGAATACCTTGGGGTGTCTTCTTTCCAAAATGGGGTCACTTGTGGCGTAGTTATACTGCCCTGGCAATTTAGGGGCCCATATGTGTGAGAAGTACTTTGCAATCAAAATCTGTAAAAAATGACCGGTGAAATCCGAAAGGTGCACTTTGGAATATGTGCCCCTTTGCCCACCTTGGCATCAAAAAAGTGTACACATCTGGTATCGCCGTACTCAGGAGAAGTTGGGGAATGTGTTTTGGGGTGTCATTTTACATATACCCATGCTGGGTGAGAGAAATATCTTGGCAAAAGACAACTTTTCCCATTTTTTTATACAAAGTTGGCATTTGACCAAGATATTTTTCTCACCCAGCATGGGTATATGTAAAATGACACCCCAAAACACATTGCCCAACTTCTCCTGAGTACGGCGATACCACATGTGTGACACTTTTTTGCAGCCTAGATGCGCAAAGGGGCCCAAATTCCTTTTAGGAAGGCATTTTTAGACATTTGGATCCCAGACTTCTTCTCACACTTTCGGGCCCCTAAAAAGCCAGGGCAGTATAAATACCCCACATGTGACCCCACTTTGGAAAGAAGACACCCCAAGGTATTCAATGAGGGGCATGGCGAGTTCCTAGAATTTTTTATTTTTTTGCATAAGTTAGCGGATATTGATTTTTTTTTGTTTTTTTCTCACAAAGTCTCACTTTCCGCTAACTTAGGACAAAAATTTCAATCTTTCATGGACTCAATATGCCCCTCACGGAATACCTTGGGGTGTCTTCTTTCCGAAATGGGGTCACATGTGGGGTATTTATACTGCCCTGGCTTTTTAGGGGCCCTAAAGCGTGAGAAGAAGTCTGGAATATAAATGTCTAAAAATGTTTACGCATTTGGATTCCGTGAGGGGTATGGTGCGTCCATGTGAGATTTTATTTTTTGACACAAGTTAGTAGAATATGAGACTTTGTAAGAAAAAACAAAAACAAACAAAAAATTTCCGCTAACTTGTGCCAAAAAAAATGTCTGAATGGAGCCTTACCAGGGGGGTGATCAATGACAGGGGGGTGATCAATGACAGGGGGGTGATCAATGACAGGGGGGTGATCACCCATATAGACTCCCTGATCACCCCCCTGTCATTGATCACCCCCCTGTAAGGCTCCATTCAGACGTCCGTATAATTTTTACGGATCCATGGATCGGATCCGCAAAACACATGCGGACGTCTGAATGGAGCCTTACGGGGGGGTTATCAATGACAGGGGGTGATCAGGGTGATCACCCCCCTGTCAATGATCACCCCCCCCTGTAAGGTTCCATTTAGACATCCGCATGATTTTTTACGGATCCATGGATACATGGATCGGATCCACAAAACACATGCGGACGTCTGAATGGAGCCTTACAGGGGGGTTATCAATGACAGGGGGTGATCAGGGTGATCAGGGTGATCACCCCCCTGTCAATGATCACCCCCCCTGTAAGGTTCCATTCAGACATCCGCATGATTTTTTACGGATCCATGGATACATGGATCGGATCCACAAAACACATGCGGACGTCTGAATGGAGCCTTACAGGGGGGTTATCAATGACAGGGGGTGATCAGGGTGATCAGGGTGATCACCCCCCTGTCACTGATCACCCCCCCTGTAAGGCTCCATTCAGACATCCGCATGATTTTTACGGATCCATGGATAGGATCCACAAAACACATGCGGACGTCTGAATGGAGCCTTACAGGGGGGTGATCAATGACAGGGGGGTGATCAGGGAGTGTATATGGGTGATCACCCGCCTGTCATTGATCACCCCCTGTAAGGCTCCATTCAGACGTCCGCATGTGTTTTGCGGATCCGATCCATGTATCCATGGATCCGTAAAAATCATGCGGACGTCTGAATGGAGCCTTACAGGGGGGTGATCAATGACAGGGGGGTGATCAATGACAGGGGGTGATCAGGGAGTGTATATGGGTGATCACCCGCCTGTCATTGATCACCCCCTGTAAGGCTCCATTCAGACGTCCGTATGCTTTTTGCGGATCCGATCCATGTATCCGTGGATCCGTAAAAATCATACGGACGTCTGAACGGAGCCTGACAGGGGGGTGATCAATGACAGGGCGGTGATCAATGACAGGGGGTGATCAGGGAGTGTATATGGGTGATCACCCGCCTGTCATTGATCACCCCCCTGCAAGGCTCCATTCAGACGTCCGTATGCTTTTTGCGGATCCGATCCATGTATCCGTTGATCCGTAAAAATCATACGGACGTCTGAACGGAGCCTGACAGGGGGGTGATCAATGACAGGGCGGTGATCAATGACAGGGGGGTGATCAGGGAGTTTATATGGGGTGATCATGGGTGATCAGGGGTTTATAAGGGGTTAATAAGTGACGGGGGGGGTGTAGTGTAGTGTGGTGTTTGGTGCGACTGTACTGACCTACCTGAGTCCTCTGGTGGTCGATCCTAACAAAAGGGACCACCAGAGGACCAGGTAGGAGGTATATTAGACGCTGTTATGAAAACAGCATCTAATATACCTGTTAGGGGTTAAAAAATTCGGATCTCCAGCCTGCCAGCGAGCGATCGCCGCTGGCAGGCTGGAGATCCACTCGCTTACCTTCCGTTCCTGTGAGCGCGCGCACCTGTGTGCGCGCGTTCACAGGAAATCTCGCGTCTCGCGAGATGACGCGTATATGCGTCCAGGAGGAGTAAAGCAACCACCTCCCGGACGCATATCTGCGTACAGCGGTCGCGAGGTGGTTAAGGTAGAAATACACCCATCATTTTCTGGGGTTTTAAAAACACACTATTTTTTTTCAAAAAACAGTATTTTCCAGATCTGCAAGTGTTAAATTCAAGTTTAATATATACAGCTTTCATTATCTGTTAGCAAACAAATACTTTATGGGCAATCTACAACATCTGTATTAGTCAGTTGCAATTAAAGGTAGAAATACACCCATCATTTTCTGGCGTTTAAAAAAAACACTCTTGACAAAAAACACTATTTTCAGACCTTGCAGCCTCAGCACGTGTGAAATTACAGGCTTAGGCTACTTTCACACTAGCGTTCGGGTTTCCGTTCGTGAGCTCCGTTTGAAGGAGCTCACGAGCGGACCCGAACGCAGCCGTCCAGCCCTGATGCAGTCTGAATGGAGGCGGATCCGCTCAGACTGCATCAGTCTGGCGGCGTTCAGCCTCCGCTCCGCTCGCCTCCGCACGGACAGGCGGACAGCTGAACGCTGCTTGCAGCGTTCGGGTGTCCGCCTGGCCGTTCGGAGGCGTGCGGATCCGTGCGGATCCGTCCAGACTTTCAATGTAAGTCAATGGGGACGGATCCGTTTGAAGATGCCACAATGTGGCTCAATCTTCAAGCGGATCCGTCCCCCATTGACTTTACATTGAAAGTCTGGACGGATCCGTCCCAGGCTATTTTCACACTTAGCTTTTTTTTGCTAATATAATGCAGACGGATCCGTTCTGAACGGAGCCTCCGTCTGCATTATTATGAGCGGATCCGTTCAGAACGGATCCGCCCGAACGCTAGTGTGAAAGTAGCCTTATATACTGCTGTCAAATTCTGTTTTTAAACACAATTTAGTTGACAGCCTTTGATGCAGATGTCATTGTGAGATACAACCTTAATACATTTGGGTTAGATTCAGAGATTTTAAATACCGCCATTTGGTGCACCAATATTGAATTCATGCCTACACTGGTTCAGACCCTGTGGGATACCCCCTCTACATACAGGGGTTTGAATTAGGCATTTGAAATACAGCCATTTGAAATTGAGCCATTTTGTGCAAAGCTGTATATTTGCTTCAGGCCTACAGAGGTTCAGGCCCTGTGAGATACCACCTCTACATACAGGGGTTTGAATTAGGCATTTGAAATACAGCCATTTGAAATACAGCCATTTTGTACAAAGATATATTTACTGCAGGACTACACTGGTTCAGGCCCTGTGAGATACTACCTCTACATACAGGGGTTTGAATTATGCATTTATAATACAGCCTTTTTGTTTGAAGATATATTTACTTCAGGCCTACAGAGGTTCAGGCCCTCTGAGATACTACCTCTACATACAGGGGTTTTTAATTAGGCATTTGAAATGCAGCCATTTGAAATATAGCCTTTTCGTGCAAAGATATATTTACTTCAGGCCTACAGAGGTTCAGGCCCTGTGAGATACCACCTCTGCAGACAGGAGTTTGAATTAGGCATTTGAAATACAGCCATTTTGGGCAAAAAAATCTTTTATAGAGGCCTAGTCTGGTTCAGGCCGTGTGAGATACACCCTTTACATACTGTTGTTCTATTCTACTATTAATTAAACGCCCATTTAGGGCAAGATCCTAAATTTAAAAAATATGAGGAGCGCTTCAAATAAGGAATGTGGCCCAGGTCGTGGTGCTGCTGGTGGAGCTCCTTTTGCAGGGAAAGGATGTGGTCGATCTGTGCCAGCTACACGCACAAGTGAAACACCTTCCTCAGGTGTGAGTAGGTGACAAAACCTACAGCAGTATTTGGTCGGGCCTAATGCTGCTCTACGAATGGTGAGGCCTAAACAAGTACAGGCAATAGTAGATTGGGTTGCTGACAGTGGATCCAGTTACTTCACATTGTCTCCCACCCAGTCTCCTGCTGAAAGACCACAGTTGGCACCTGCAGCCGATGACCATCAGTCTTTTACCTCACCCGCTTGCAAATCAGCCAAGCAGTCTGAGCCCCAAGTCATGCAGCAGTCTCTTCTGATTTTTGATGACTCTGTTAGCAGGGTTTCCCAGGGACATCCACCTAGCCCTGCCCCAGAAGTAGAAGAGATTGAGTGCACCGATGCCCAACCACTTATCTTTCAAGATGAGTACATTGGAGGATCGCAGCATGTCTCGGATGATGACGAAAGACAGGTGCCAACTGCTGGGGCTTTCGAAAGTGTGCAGACCGACAAGAAAGGCAGGGGTGAAGACTAGGTGGAAGATGATGTGGAGGATGATCAGGTCCTCAACCCCACATGGAATCATGGTCAGGCGAGTGACCTATGTAGTTCGGAGGAAGAGGCGGTGGTCGCACAGAGCCACCAGCACAGCAGAAGAGGCGGCAGGGTGCAAAAGCGGAGCGGCCGTACTCTAGACAGTACGCCTGCTACTGCCCACCGCAGCAAGGGACCGAGCACACCAAAGCCAGCTCCAAGGAGTTCCCTGGCGTGGCAGTTCTTCAGACAATGTGCTGACGACAAGACACGAGTGGTTTGCACGCTGTGCAATCAGAGCCTGAAGCGAGGCATAAACGTTCTCAAGCTGAGCACAACCTGCATGACCAGGCATCTAAGTGCAAAGCACGATCTGCAGTGGTGTAGACACCTCAAAAACCAAGAAAGGTCTCTGGCTCATCCTGCTTCCTCTTCTGCTGCAGTTGTAGCAGTCAGAGCAGGGAGAGACCACAAGGCAGGATTCAAGTACAGTACAGTGGACAAGGAGACTGAAGGTAAACCGGCTTTATTAAAGAACCAGATGTACCTGCCGGAAAATAGGATTAACAATATAAACAGGTTTGCACAGAATACTTGAACAAGAATAAATGCATTCCGCAGCAAACACATAAGAGTCCAGGCTACACTCAGCTGATATACTCTTATCTACCCCTGCTACTCAGGGTCCACTTCTATAGTGCACTATCTAAAGTACCTTTCTCTATAACCTATCACAGAAAAGCACCGGTGCCACTCACAGTTAGAGATGTCGCGAACATAAAATTTTCAGTTCGCGAACGGCAAGCGTGAATTTCCTCAAATGTTTGCGAACGGGCGAACTGGGCGAACCGCCATTGACTTCAATTGGCAGGCACATTTTAAAACCCACAGGGACTCTTTCTAGCCACATTAGTGATGGAAAAGTTGTTTCACGGGGACTAATACCTGGACTGTGGCATGCCGGAGGGGGATCCATGGCAAAAATCCCATGGAAAATTACATAGTTGACGCAGAGTTGGGTTTTAATCCATAAAGGGCATAAATCACCTAACAATCCTAATTTTTTTTGAAACATCCAGTGTGTGTATACGATCAGGTAGTGTAAGGGCTGTTTCACACGAGCGGATGCCGTGCGTGACATCCGCTCCGTGAAAGAGTGCCAAGACCCGAGGCAGACTGCAGAAGCATGGAGCATTAACATGACTGATAATGCTCCGTGCCTCTCTGTGATCTCTTTACTACAAAATCACAGTGAGATAAAGTTGTCATTGTGATTTCGTAGTAAAGAGATCACAGAGAGGCACGGAGCATTATCAGTCATGTTAATGCTCCGTGCCTCTGCAGTTCGCATCGGGTTTTGGATGTCATTCATGGAGCGGATGTCACGCACCGCATCCGCTCGTGTGAAACAGCCCTTAGGGTTACGCCCGCTTCACATACATTGACAGACCAAACTCCCCTTTAAATGCACCGCAAACAACCGCAAAGAGTCCATTTGCCCAACCGCAAACTCCCCATTTGCACAAGGTTGGATACCAAGCTAGCCATGTCCCGTTGATATCATTGAAGGTTTCTTCCTCCACCCAGCTACGTACAACACCAAGGGTCCCCGAAAGGTGAATTGAATTTATTTTTCGAACGGGGAGATGGTTAAAAAAACGCTGGCTCCCTCCCCTTTGTTTGAATCCACGGTCACTGCGTCTGCGCCGTGCAATTTATTGTCACACCCGATATGAGTGCTTTTTTTTGTAGTACTATTCTCATCAGTTTAATCCCTGTTTCGTCCCCTATCAGGACGTGTATTGAATGGATTTTAGACAACCGCAAACAGTTGTCAAAAGTTGACAAACTCCTTGCAAAAATGTGATTTATCTGTGTGCGTCCTTCTTGTTGCTTCCAATTTGGGGCACGGCGCGTGCGCCGTTCAATGTACTCTGCCACACGGTATGAAACATAGAAACATAGAATGTGTCGGCAGATAAGAACCATTTGGCCCATCTAGTCTGCCCAATATACTGAATACTATGGATAGCCCCTGGCCCTATCTTATATGAAGGATGGCCTTATGCCTATCCCATGCATGCTTAAACTCCTCCACTGTATTTGCAGCTACCACTTCTGCAGGAAGGCTATTCCATGCATCCACTACTCTCTCAGTAAAGTAATACTTCCTGATATTACTTTTAAACCTTTGCCCCTCTAATTTAAAACTATGTCCTCTTGTAGCAGTTTTTCTTCTATTAAATATTCTCTCTTCTTTTACCTCATTGAATCCCTTTATGCATTTAAAAGTTTCTATCATATCCCCTCTGTCTAGTCTTTCTTCCAAGCTATACATGTTAAGGTCCTTTAATCTTTCCTGGTAAGTTTCATCCTGGAATCCATGTACCAGTTTAGTAGCTCTTCTCTGAACTCTCTCCAAAGTATCAATATCCTTCTGGAGATATGGTCTCCAGTACTGAGCACAATACTCCAAATGAGGTCTCACTAGTGCTCTGTAGAGCGGCATGAGCACCTCCCTCTTTCTTCTGGTAATGCCTCTCCCTATACACCCAAGCATTCTGCTAGCATTTCCTGCTGCTCTATGACATTGTCTGCCTACCTTTAAGTCTTCTGAAATAATGATCCCTAAATCCCTTTCCTCAGATACTGAGGTTAGGACTGTATCACTGATTTTATATTCTGCTCTTGGGTTTTTACGCCCCGGGTGCATTATCTTGCATTTATCAACATTAAATTTTAGTTGCCAGATTTTTGACCATTCCTCTAGTTTTCCTAAGTCCTTTTCCATTTGGTGTATCCCTCCAGGAACATCAACCCTATTACAAATCTTTGTGTCATCAGCAAAAAGACACACCTTACCATTGAGGCCTTCTGCAATTTGGCTGATAAAGATATTAAACAATATGGGTCCCAGAACAGATCCCTGAGGTACCCCACTGGTAACAAGACCCTGGTCTGAATATACTCCATTGACTACAACCCTCTGTTGCCTGTCCCTCAGCCACTGGCTAATCCATTCAACAATATGGGAGTCCAAGCCCAATGACTGCAATTTATTGATAAGCCTTCTATGTGGGACAGTATCAAAAGCCTTACTAAAGTCTAGATAAGCGATGTCTACTGCACCTCTTCCATGTATTATTTTAGTCACCCAATAAAAAAAATCAATAAGATTAGTTTGACATGATCTCGCTGAAGTAAACCCATGCTGTTTTTGATCTTTCAATCCATAGGATTTTATATGTTCCACAATCCTCTCCTTAAGTATGGTTTCCATTAATTTCCCCACTATTGATGTCAGGCTTACTGGCCTATAGTTGCCCGATTCCTCCCTACTACCTTTCTTGTGAATGGGCACAACATTTGCTAATTTCCAATCTTCTGGGACGTCTCCTGTTGCCAGTGATTGGTTAAATAAATCTGTTAATGGCTAGTTCACCACTGAGCTCTTTTAATAGCTTTGAGTGTATCCCATCAGGCCCCTGTGACTTATTTGTATTAATTTTAGACAGCTGACTTAGAACATCTTCCTCTGTAAAGACACGTGCATCAAAAGATTCATTAGTCTTCTTTCCTAACTGAGGTCCTTCTCCTTCATTTTCCTTTGTGAAAACTGAACAGAAGTATTCATTGAGGCAGTCAGCTAGTTCGTTATCTTCTTCCATATACCTTCCTTATTTTGTTTTTAATTTGGTAATTCCTTGTTTTAGTTTCCTTTTTTCATTTATGTATCTGAAGAATGCCTTATCGCCTTTTTTCCCTGACTGAGTTAATTTCTCTTCTGCCTGTGCTTTAGAAGCTGTTATAACTTGTTTGGCCTCTCTCTGCCTAATCTTATAAATTTGCCTGTCATCCTTTTTCTTTTTTTTTTTATAATTTCTTAATGCTATCTTTTTTGTTTTTAATGATTTTGGCCACTTCTGCTGAGTACCACAGTGGTCTCTTCCTTTTTTTGCTTTTACTGACAAGCCTAATGCAATTTTCTGTTGCTTTCAATAGTGCCACTTTTAAGTAGTCCCATTTCTCCTGGACTCCAACGAAACTGTTCCAATCTGATAGGGACTTGTGTACCACTAATCTAATTTTAGAAAAGTCAATTTTTCTAAAATCTAAAACTTTTGTTTTTGTGTGGTGTGACTCAGTCACTGTACTTATAGTAAACCACACTGACTGGTGATCACTAGATCCCAAGCTTTCCCCTACAGTAATATCAGATACCAAATTCCCATTTGTGAATACTAAATCTAAAATGGCCTCCTTCCGGGTTGGCCCCTCCACTACTTGCTATACAGATAATCCCAGTAGGGTATTTAGAATATCTGTACTCCTGACAGAACTAGCTATTTTGGTTTTCCAGTTTACATCTGGAAGATTGAAGTCTCCCATAATGATATCTTCCCCCTTCAATGTCATTTTAGCTATTTCCTCAACTAGTAGATCATCTAATTATTTGACTTGGCTAGGTGGTCTATATATCACACCTACACGAGTTACCTTATGATTATCAAGCTGCAATGTAACCCAAACTGACTCTAAATTGTTCTCGCTAACTTGTATCAAATTAGATTTTATGCTATCTTTCACATACAGAGCCACCTCTCCCCCCTTCTTGCCTTCTCTGTCTTTCCTGTATAGAGAGAACCCTGGTATTGCTATATCCCAGTCATTACTCCCCTTGAACCACGTCTCAGTAATAGCCACTACATCTATATTCTCAGATGCCATTATAGCCTCAAGTTCATTGATCTTATTCCCTAAACTGCGAGCATTTGTAGACAAGACTCTGAGCTTGTCATTTATTAACCTTTGTGCTACTGGCATCTTCTGGAATTGTTCTGGGGGGCAGTCAGACTACTGGATTAACACTCTTTTGCCCCACTTTCCTAGTTTAAATGCTCCTTAGCAAATACTTGGAACTGTTCACCGAGGACATTCATTCCCTTGAGAGAAAGATGCAAACCATATTTCTTGTACAGTTCTTTTCCATTCCAACAAGAGCTAACATGAGACACAAAGCCAAACCCTTGATTCAGGCACCATTCACAAAGCCATACATTGAATTTCTTAATGCCCATCTTCCTGTCATGCTGAAGGTTATGCACAGGCAAAACTGCAGAAAATGAAACAGTTGATGCAACCTCCCGTATATCCTTTCCAAGTGTGTGAAAAGCTTCTTTCACCTTTGAAACCTCAATGCAAGCCAGATCGTTTGTCCCAAGATGGACAATAACATCCACTTCCCTTTCCTGCTTTGCTTGCCTAAAAATATTAAGGATCCGTTGTCTATCCCTGCTAGCGGTAGCACCAGAGAGACATCTCAAACACCATTTTCCTCAAACTTCACACCTCTTATGATGGAATCACTGACCAACAGCTGCTTACTATCAATCCTCACCTTCTCCTTTTTGTCTTTGGCTGCAGTTTTACATACTTTAGGCATGGGAGATAATTGTTTCTCACCCACTGTGCTTGAGCCATCCTCCATGTTGCTCTTGAATCTGAAAGTGCTGCAAATGAATTATGGAGAGCCACAGACTGTGGGACATGTCTTCTATCCACAACTCTCAGTCTACCAGAACCTACAGTAACCCATCTTCCATTTCTAGGGGGCCTCTGTGGCATTGCAATGTTCTCAGCCTGAGTTTGTTTAGTGGTTAATTTACAAATCTCATATTTCAAAAAGGTAATTTCCTGCTGCATTATGGAGAGCTGCATACAGATCAGACAGTATCCAAACCTCTGAAGAGTGGAACCTGAAATAAAAGCACAACAATTCCTGCACAGAACCAGGTCTGCCATTGTAAAGAGGGGAAATATTTTAAACAAACAAATCTTACTTGTTTAGATTGTATCCACCTCCAGATTACCTCCTGAGTATCTCCTAAATATCTCCAATGCACTTATAACAAGCAGCACTTGAAATAGCAGCCTTGGAAAAGCAGCAAGCTTATGTGTTAACTAGTACTATTCTTATCAGTTTAATCCCTGTTGCGTCCCCTATCCGGGGACTTGTGTTGAATTGATTTTAGGAATCGGGAGATGGAAAAAGCAGCTTGGTCGGTCCTCTTACTCCCAAGTTATGGCACTGCGCGTGCACAGAGCAATGTGCTGTGACACCCTATATAAATGGTGTCTTAACTAGTACTATTCCTATCAGTTTAATCCCTGTTACGTCCCATATCAGGGATTGCTTTTTGTGAAAAAAAAATTGGGGTACCTTCCATTGTGGTGTCCCAATAGCGACAAATTTTTTGAAGGCCTCAGACTCCACCAGCTGGTATGGTAAAAGCTGGTGGGCTAAGAGTTCCGTCAAACCAGCTGTCAGGCGCCGGGCAAGGGGTTGACTCTGTGACATTGGCTTCTTACGCTCAGACATTTCCTTGACAGACACCTGACTGTGGGCAGATGAGATGGAACTGCTGAAGGTGAGAGGCAGAGTGGCAAGTGGTTGAGAGGGGGCAAGGAGGACAGCAGTGGTTGACGTGGCTGAAGATGCTGGACCAGGAGGAGGATGGTGGCTTTGAGTTTGTGTGCTGCTTGTACTCATGTGTTGATCCCATTGGCGTTTGTGATGTGAGATCATGTGCCTTTGCAAAGCAGTTTTACCGAGGTGGGTGTTGGACTTCCCACGACTCAGTTTCTTTTGGCACAGGTTCCAAATGGCATTGCTGTTATCAGAGGCAGACACACAAAAAAAATGCCACACTGCTGCGCTTTGCAATTACGGCATTCTGGTGGTGGCAACAGCATGCGTTGATTGGCGTGCTGTCTGGCTGACCCCGGGTGCCGATACGTGCTGTCTGACTGTGCCACTAGCTCCTTGCGACGACCTCCCCCCTGCTTACAACTGGTCTCCTCCTTCTCTCTGTCTCCCCTTCTAAACTTTCCCCCTCTTCTTCTTCTCTTCGAGCAGGCACCCACGTGGCATCCACAGACACATCGTCATCATCAACCACTTCACTTGTATCTGACACCTCAGCAAAGGAAGCAGCAGCGGGTACAACATCATCATCATCATCACACTGTACATGCATTTGTGTAATCCTGCCTGACTGAGACATATCCCTGTTATCTACATCCTCTGGCAATAATGGTTGTGCATCACTAATTTCATCCAACTAATGTGTAAATAACTCCTCTGAGGGATCAAGTGAAGCAACTGTGGTGGCTGTGGTGGTCATGGTGGTGGTGGCGGCGGGCGGACGAGTGGTAACTTGAGAGCAGGTGACAGAAGCTGAGCTGGAGGAGGATGGTGCGTAAAAGTTCTTAGCGGAAGCTGTTGAAGATTGGGTGTTCTGTGTAAGCCAGTCAACTATGTCCTCAGAATTTTTCGGGTTGAGGGTACGTGGCCTCTGAACACTGGGCATTATTCCAGGGCCAGTGGAAATCACAGCACCCTGCGGGGTGGCCTGCCTCTGCCTGTCATTTATTTTAGATAAGTGGTACTATGCGTGCAAGGTACTGTGCCACCCTATATAAGTGGTGGGCAGTGGGCACAGTGCAGTCTGTGAGGGCCTGACACACACTGGCTTGCAACTGCGATTATATCACAGAGAAAAAATAAATTGACTTTAGTTTTATCTGCAAGGTATTGTGACACCCTGTAACAGTATGAGTGGTGGCCTGGCCAGTGACCACAGTACAGTCTGTGGGCCAGACACTCACTGGCTTGCAACTGCGATTATATTTATTACAGAGAAAAAATAAATTGACTTTAGTTTTATCTGCAAGGTATTGTGACACCCTGTAACGGTATGAGTGGTGGCCTGGCCAGTGGCCACAGTACAGTCTGTGGGCTAGACACTCACTGGCTTGCAACTGCGACTATATTTATTACAGAGAAAAAATAAATTGACTTTTTAGTTTTATCTGCAAGGTATTGTCACACCCTGTAACGGTATGAGTGGTGGCCTGGCCAGTGGCCACAGTGCAGTCTGTGGGCCAGACACTCACTGGCTTGCAACTGCGATTATATTTATTACAGAGAAAAAAATAAATTTACTTTAGTTTTATCTGCAAGGTATTGTGACACCCTGTAACGGTATGAGTGGTGGCCTGGCCAGTGGCCACAGTACAGTCTAAAGGCCAGACACTCACTGGCTTGCAACTGTGATTATATCACAGAGAAAAAATAAATTGACTTTAGTTTTATCTGCAAGGTATTGTGACACCCTGTAATGGTATGAGTGGTGGCCTGGCCAGTGGCCACAGTACAGTCTGTGGGCCAGACACTCACTGGCTTGCAACTGCGATTATATTTATTACAGAGAAAAAATAAATTGACTTTAGTTTTATCTGCAAAGTATTGCGACACCCTGTATGAATGGTGTGCACACAGTACAGTCTGTGAGCCTGCAGCCTCTCACACACGGGCAGGCAACTGCAATATATATATATATATATATATATATATATATAAATAAAAAATAAAAAAGCAGACTGATGTACCAGCCCTAAAAAGGGCTTTTTGGGGTGCTGTCAGGACGCTGTCCTTACAGCAGATGAGTCTGTGGACACAGAACACTGCCCTAGCTATAGATTTCCCTATTAAATCAGCAGCAGCTACAATGTCTCTCCTCTCACTAAGAATGCAGCTTCCGAATTAATCTAAAATGGATGCTGTCCAGGAGGTGGGAGTGTCTGGGAGGGAGGGTCTGCTGCTGATTGGCTAGAATGTGTCTGCTGACTGTGAGGTACAGGGTCAAAGTTTGCTCAATGATGATGTATAGGGGGCGAACCGAACATCGCATATGTTCGCCCGCCACGGCGAACGCAAACAAGCCATGTTCGCCGTGAACTGTTCGCCAGTGAATAGTTCGGGACATCACTACTCACAGTTCTGCACATTCTCCTGGATCCAATAAGAAGCAGTCTGGCTCCAGGTCCGGTCGCCTGCTTGTCTGTCTTTCTCTCTCTGGTCACAGCAGATGCAGATCTTCACCTAGTTTCAGCTCTGGCAGGAAGTATCCGGCTTATACTGGTCTCTGACACACGGTCCCACTCCTCTGGAACACACGGTGAAATCCTCTGTGTGCTGCTCCACAGCTGTCAGGGAAAACTCAGCTATTATAGCCTCCTGCTTCTCTAGTCTTTTACTGTTATCTCTCAGCATTCCATCTCTCCCTGTTATCTCAGCAAGGCCCCAGCAACTTCTAGAACAGCCCGGGAAAAACTTCTTAACTCTTTCTTAGCCTCTGGCCATCACAACTCAGGTTCCTGTTTAGTCACAGTGGCCTCTGGTGGCCGGAGGGAAACATGACAGTCTGCATAGATATAAGTGCTGGAAATGCTGCTGGATAATTTATGGCTGCCTCTTACACTGTTATGGCCTCTTCATCCACCTCTGGAGTGACAGTGCCACCTGGCACCCCGCAAACAGAGGATCTGCCAGCATCACCAACACCTGTGTCAACAAGCATCTCCACAATGTCCCACGCAAGCGTTCAGCTCTCCATATCCCAAACGCTGGAGATGAGGAGGAAGTACCCCCTACCCACCCATGATCCCTAGCCCTGAATGCCAGCCTTTCTAAATTACTGCCCTTTGAAATGCTGTAATTCTGTCTAGTGGAGACGGATAGTTTTAAAGGCCTTATGGCGGTGCCTGTCCCACAGTACGTCGTGCCCAGCTGCCACTACTTTTCAAGGCAAGCCATCCCTTCCCTGCACAACCAAGTAGGTGACAAAATCAGGTGTGCACTACTCAACGCCATCTGTGGCAAGGTGCACCTGACTACGGATACATGGACCAGTAAGTATGGTCAGGGCCATTATATCTCCATAACAGCACACTGGGTAAATGCAGTGTCGGGCCTGAGGCGGATAGCAGTTTGGCGCATGTCCTTCCACCACCGAGGATTGCAGGACGCTTTAGTTTGCCTCCTGTTGCTTCCTCCTCCTACTCTGCTTCCTCATCCTCTACCAGCTCTTCATCCGGTCAGCGTAACACCTTCACCACCAACTTCAGCACAGCCAGGGGTAAAAGACAGCAGGCAGTTTTAAAACTTATCTGTTTGGGGGACAAACCACACACTGTGCAGGAGCTGTGGACGGGCCTTGAACAACAGACCGATGAGTGGTTTGTGCCAGTCAGCCTTAAGCACGGCCTGGTGGTGTGCGATAATGGGTGAAATCTCGTAGCAGCTCTGGGACTAGCCAGTTTGACGCACATCCCTTGCCTGGCGCATGTGCTGAATTTGGTGCTGCAGATATTACTTAAAAATTATCCCGACATGTCAGAGCTGCTGCATAAAGTGCGGTCTGTCTGTGCGCGCTTTAGGCGTTCTCAACCTGCTGATGTTTGCCTGTCAGCGCTGCAGCGTAACTTCGGCCTTCCCGCTCACTGCCTCATATGTGACGTGCCCACCTTGCACATGATGGCCAGACTGTGCGAGCAGCAACAGGCGATAGTGGAGTTTCAGCTGCAGCACGCACGGGTGAGTCGCTCAGCGGAACAGCACCACTTCACCACCAATTACTGGGCCTCCAAGCGAGACCTGTGTTCCTTGTTGCACTTTTTCGAGTACTCCACCAACATGGCCAGTGCCGATAACGCCGTTCTCAGCGTTACTATCCCACTTCTATGCCTCCTTGAAAAAACGCTCCTGGCGATGATAGATAAGGATGTGGCACAGGAAGAGGAGGAGGAAGAGGGATCATTTTGTAGGGTTTCCGGCCATTCATTCCTAAGTGGCTCCGAGGGTGGGTTCCTGCACCCACAAACCCAAGGTACACAATTTTCCAGCTAGGGCAAAAGTTCTGGAGGATAAGGAGGTGGAGGATAAGGAGATGGAGGAGGAGGAACCATGTTCACAGCAGGGTGGCACCCAGACCAGCTCATAACCATCACTGGTGCGTGGATGGGGGGATAAAGAGAACACAGACGATGGACCTCCCAAAGAGGACAGCTTTTCCTTGCCTCTGGGCAGCCTGGCACAAAATTTATATGCTGCAGTGTCTCCGCAATGACCACCGAGTTGCCCACATTCTAACTTGTGCTGATTACTGGGTGGCCACGCTGCTGGATACCCGTTACAAGGACAACGTACCATCCTTAATTCCCCTCACTGGAGCATGATCGCAATATGCGCGAGTACAAGCGCACACTGGTAGACGCGCTGCTGGTGGCATTCCCACATGACAGCAGGGGCACAGTGGAAGCACAAGGCGAAGGCAGAGGACGAGGAAGAGGTCGCCAACGCAGCTGGGGCACCGCCAGCATTTCAGAAGGCAGGGTTAGCATGGCCGACATGTGGAAAAGCTTTGTCAGCACGCCACAACAACCAGCACCACCAGCTGATATGGAACGTCTTAGCAGGAGTCAGCATTTCACCAACATGGTGGAGCAGTATGTGTGCACACGCCTACACATACTGAATGACGGGTCTGCCCCCTTCAACTTCTGGGTCTCCAGATTGGGCACGTGGCCTGAGCTTAATCTTTACGCCTTGGAGGTGCTGGCCTGCCCTGCAGCCAATGTATTATCTAAACTGGTGTTTAGCACTGCAGGGGGCGTCATCACAGACAAGCGCAGCCGCCGGTCCACAGACAATGTGGACAAGCTCACATTCATTAAAATGAACAAGGCATGGATCCCTCAGGACTTGTCCGTACCTTGTGCAGAATATACATATATACCGGCACTAAGCAGCCATTGTTATACTACAGCGCAATTGCTTATGTTTGTATTTTGGATATTTCACACTCTTTTGGAGTGTACCTTAATTTTACTAAATTAAATTGAAACCAAAAACCTGTGTTGGCTATCTCTTCCTCCTCCACCGCCGCTTCCACCTACTCCGCTACGTCCACCTCCTCCTCAAACTCCTACTCCATATGGAACTCCACCACATAAATCCAAATTTTTTGTACATGTTTTATTTTATATCATTTCACTACTTTGTCATTTACATTTTCTGGTGGAATTTACCAATTTTTGGGTGTATAGTACCACTGCTGTACCTAGTAGGCCGGTTAAAAAAAATATAAAAAAAATTGTCATTAACATTTCTGGTGAAATTAACCAATTTTTGGGTGTATAGTACCACTGCTATACCTAGTATGGCGGTTATAAAATAAAAGTAAATTGTCATTAACATTTTTTGGTGAACTTCACCAATTTTTGGGTGTATGCTATACCTAGTCGGCCGGTTAACAAAAAAAGTATTTTTGTCAGTTACATTTTTAGTTGAAATTCAACAATTTTTGGGTGTGAAGTACCACTGCTATACCTAGACAGGTTAAACAATAAAAAAAAAATTGGTCTCTTACATTTTATGGTGAAATTCACGAATTTTCAGGTGTGATGTACCACCGCTCTACCTAGTAGGCCAGTTAAAAAAAAAAAAAAATTGTCATTAACATTTTCGGGTGAAATTCACAAATTTTTGGGTGTATAGTACCACTGCTATACCTAGTAGACCGGTTAACAAAAAATATATATTTGTCAGTTACATTTTCAGTTGAAATTCAACAATTTTGGGGTGTGAAGTACCAATGTTATACCCAGTAGATGGGTTAAACAATAAAAAAAAAAATAGTCTCTTACATTTTATGGTGAAATTCACTAATTTTTGGGTGTGAAGTACCACTTCTATAAATAGTAGGCCGGTTAACAAAAAAAAAATTGTCAGTTACATTTTCTGGTGAAATTCAGCAATTTTTTGGTATAACGTACCACTGCTATACCTAGTAGACCAGTAAAAAAAAATAAAAAAATTGGCAGTTACATTTTATAGTGAAATTCAACATTTTTTTGGTGTGATGTACCACTGCTATACCTGGTAGACCGGTAAAAAAAACAAAAACATTTGTCAAATACATTTTAGGGTCAAATTCGCCATTTTTTGGGTGTAATATACCCCTCTACCTAGTTGACAGCGTAATAAATTTCAATAATTTTTATTTTACATTTTCGGGTGACAATAAACAATTGTTTTCTGTCATAAACCCCTGCTCTACCAAGTAAACAGGTTAATTAATTTCTGTAAGTTTTCTGTTACATTCTTGGGTTGACATTATACAATTTTAGATGTGAATAAACCCCTGCTCTACATAGGTGACAGGGAATAACATTTCTGAAATGCTTCTTTAATTGATGTGCGCCACCTCCTCTGATTCAATGCTTAAACTTAAGCAAGTTGTACCACATTTAAGCTTCAATACTTTGTTCCACATTTCCGCTATACTCTTTTGGCCAACATTTGCGCCTCAATACCTCTTTCCACAATTCCGCTTGACTCTTTTGGCCCACATTTGGGCTTCTGTAATTTGTCCCACATTTGCGCCTCAATAACTTTTATTATTTCTTCTTCATCCCAATTTTTTTAAATAAAAGCAATCTCCCTTAAATTTGGTCTCTTTTTCTCACGCTCTCTCTCCGGCCTGGAACCCTGATTCCTCGCCACCCGTAATCAACATGGTAGGCGCATAAAAGAGCATCAAAAGTTGATAGAGCAGATATCAAATTGGATCGTGAACATCACAGGGACGTGCGACATGGTGGGTGGGGCAGTAAGTTTGCACACACCTACACAAACTAACTGACAGGGGTCAGCCCCTGCAACTTCAGGGTCACCAAATTGGGCACATGGCCTGAGCTTGCCCTTTACGTCTTGGAGGTGCTGGCCTGCACTGCAGCCGGTGTATTGTTTGAACGTGTGTTTAGAATGACTGGAGGGTTATATTTCCCAATGTTTTGGGGTGTACCCTAATTTAAAAAAATACAAATAAATTTAAAACCAAAAAGCAGTGTAGGCTACCTCCTCCTCCTCCACCTCCACTTCCACCTACACTACCACATCCACCGCCTCCTCAACCTCCTTCTCCATATGGACCTGGTCCTCATAGATCAAGATTTATTTTTTATTTTTTTACGTATTTTATGTTATTTTAAAAGGATTCTGTCACCAAGTTTTGGGCTATAGAGATGCGGACATGCACGGCTAGATCGCCGCTAGCATGTCCGCAATATACCTGTCCTATAGGGCTGTGTGCTTTTATTTTCTTTAAAAAAGGATTTTAGAGATATGTAAATTAGTCTTGTAGGTGTCGGAGGGGCTATACGAACCTTCCTGGTGCCCAGCCACGCCCGCCTGTGAAGGAGCCCAGCACCGCCTATGTCTTCAGAATCTCCTCCTTTCATCAACGATAGATTGCCGTAATTCTCGCAATGCGCGAGCTCGCGCATGCACAGTGATGGTATAGTGTTCCTTCCCTGTGCTGGCATCAGCCTCAGTGAAAGAACTGCGCATGCGCGAGCTCGCGCATCGCGAGATTCCGGCAATCTATCGTTGATGAAAGGAGGAGATTCGGAGGACATAGGCGGTACTGGGCTCTCTCACAGGCGGGCGTGGCTAGGCACCAGTATGGTTCGTATAGCCCCTTGGACACCTACAAGACTACACTACGTGCAGAATTATTAGGCAAATGAGTATTTTGACCACATCATCCTCTTTATGCATGTTGTCTTACTCCAAGCTGTATAGGCTCGAAAGCCTACTACCAATTAAGCATATTAGGTGATGTGCATCTCTGTAATGAGAAGGGGTGTGGTCTAATGACATCAACACCCTATATCAGGTGTGCATAATTATTAGGCAACTTCCTTTCCTTTGGCAAAATGGGTCAAAAGAAGGACTTGACAGGCTCAGAAAAGTCAAAAATAGTGAGATATCTTGCAGAGGGATGCAGCACTCTTAAAATTGCAAAGCTTCAGAAGCGTGATCATCGAACAATCAAGCGTTTCATTCAAAATAGTCAACAGGGTCGCAAGAAGCGTGTGGAAAAACCAAGGCGCAAAATAACTGCCCATGAACTGAGAAAAGTCAAGCGTGCAGCTGCCAAGATGCCACTTGCCACCAGTTTGGCCATATTTCAGAGCTGCAACATCACTGGAGTGCCCAAAAGCACAAGGTGTGCAATACTCAGAGACATGGCCAAGGTAAGAAAGGCTGAAAGACGACCACCACTGAACAAGACACACAAGCTGAAACGTCAAGACTGGGCCAAGAAATATCTCAAGACTGATTTTTCTAAGGTTTTATGGACTGATGAAATGAGAGTGAGTCTTGATGGGCCAGATGGCTGGATTGGTAAAGGGCAGAGAGCTCCAGTCCGACTCAGACGCCAGCAAGGTGGAGGTGGAGTACTGGTTTGGGCTGGTATCATCAAAGATGAGCTTGTGGGGCATTTTTGGGTTGAGGATGGAGTCAAGCTCAACTCCCAGTCCTACTGCCAGTTTCTGGAAGACACCTTCTTCAAGCAGTGGTACAGGAAGAAGTCTGCAAGGTAAGAAAAACATGATTTTCATGCAGGACAATGCTCCATCACACGCGTCCAAGTACTCCACAGCGTGGCTGGCAAGAAAGGGTATAAAAGAAGAAAATCTAATGACATGGCCTCCTTGTTCACCTGATCTGAACCCCATTGAGAACCTGTGGTCCATCATCAAATGTGAGATTTACAAGGAGGGAAAACAGTACACCTCTCTGAACAGTGTCTGGGAGGCTGTGGTTGCTGCTGCACGCAATGTTGATGGTGAACAGATCAAAACACTGACAGAATCCATGGATGGCAGGCTTTTGAGTGTCCTTGCAAAGAAAGGTGGCTATATTGGTCACTGATTTGTTTTTGTTTTGTTTTTGAATGTCAGAAATGTATATTTGTGAATGTTGAGATGTTATATTGGTTTCACTGGTAAAAATAAATAATTGAAATGGGTATATATTTGTTTTTTGTTAAGTTGCCTAATAATTATGTACAATAATAGTCACCTGCACACACAGATATCCCCCTAAAATAGCTAAAAATTAAAACAAACTAAAAACTACTTCCAAAAATATTCAGCTTTGATATTAATGAGTTTTTTGGGTTCATTGAGAACATGGTTGTTGTTCAATAATAAAATTAATCCTCAAAAATACAACTTGCCTAATAATTCTGCACTCCCTGTAATTTACATATCTCTAAAATCATTTTTTAAAGAAAAAAAAACACACAGCCCTATAGGACAGGTATATTGCAGACATGCTAGCGGTGATCTAGTCGTGCATGTTCGCATCTCTATAGCCCAAAACTTGGTGACAGAATCCCTTTAAGTCATTTCCCTTTCCACATTTGTTTGCAGAGCACTTGCAATGCTCTTAACCACATTTTGACACCATTTGCAGCCCTCTAGCCCTTTCCATTACATTTTTACAGCCATTTTAGTGCTCAAAAGTTCGGGTCCCCATTAACTTCAATGGGGTTCGGGGTCAAGTTTGGTTCAAGTTCGGCTCCCGAACTCAATCTTTTTTCCGAAGTTCGGTTGAACCCGTCGAGCCCGAACATCCAGGTGTCCGCTCAACTCTAACAAGGACCATTCTTTGTTCTGGGTAGTGGCAGATTTGTTTTGACTGGCATGAGGAAATTCAATTACACATGGTCGTCACAGGTGTTAAATTCCTCTGATATCCATGCCTTATTTATTTTTAGAAATGTGAGGTAGTCCACACTGCCATGAGATAGGCGAGTGCGCTTATCGGTCACGATCCCCCCTGCTGCGCTGAACATACTTTCGGACAGGACACTCAACGAGGTGCAAGCCAAGAGTTCCATGGCAAATTCTGCCAGCTCTGGCCACAGGTCAAGCCTGCACACCCAGTAGTCCAGGGGTTCCTCACTTCTCAGAACGTCCACATCGGCCGTTAACCCAATGTAGTTGGACACCTGTCGGTCTAGGCGTTCCCTGAGGCTTGACCTGGAGGGCGGCTCTCGATGGGTTGGCTGCAAATATGATCTCATATCCGAAGTGATTAACACATCTTCAAACCACCCTCTTCTTGCATGCACTGTTGGATTGGCACCGCAACATGTCCGCCATTTTGCTGGTAACATGTCCGCCATTTTGTGTTTGTAACGTGGGTCTAAGTACGTTGCCACCCAGTACTGGTCCTTGCCCTTTATGCTTTTTATACAGGGGTCCCTCTTCAAACACTGGAGCATGAAGGCCCCCATTTGCACTAAACTGGAAGCGGTGGAGCGTCCTGGCTCCTGCTCATCGCCCAGGAGAATGTTGTCCTCAGTCTCCTCCCCCACGCCACGGACAACACCAGGAGCCCAGAAAAGTTTAAAGTCCCCCTTTAAAGCCTGCTCTTTTTCCTCCTCCTCCTCCTTCTCCCCCAAGCCATCATCCTCCTCTGACTCCTCTTTAGACTGTTGCTGACTTCTCTCAGATGGAATAGCCCCTCCTGGGAATTCATTCAGCATTGTGACTTCCTCATCTTTTAGCTCCTGCTCCTCGATGACATGATCAATGACACAAAGCAATGCACGCTCCAGAAAGAAGGCGTAAGGTACGATGTCACTGATGGCACCCTGGCTGCGACTGACCAGTTTGGTGATCTCATCAAATGGTCACAGAAGTCTGCATATGTCGTGCATGAGCAGCCACTGGCGCGGTGAAAAGAAACTAAGCTCCCAGAACCTGTACTGCTGCAGAATTCGTACAGGTAGTCATTAAAGGCACATTGCTGCTGGAGCAGCCTATCAAGCAAATACAAGATGGAGTTCCAGCGCGTTGGGCTGTCACAAATCAGATGTCTGACGGGCAAGCTGTGTCACCGCTGAACATCAGCGAAGCGAGACATGGCCGTGTAAGATCTTCTAAAATGGCCAGAGACCCCGGGGGATTTGGGAACGAATCGCTGCACGACCAAGTTTAGGACATGTGCCATGCACGGCACGCCCGCCGTGTGTCATTTTGCCCTGTTTTAGTGTGCTCAGCAGATTAGCACCCTTGTCGTACATCATTTTATCAACTGTCAAATTGAGTGGGATTAGCCTCTGATCGGCCTGTGACCGCAGAACTGATATCAGTGCAGGACCGGTGTGGCTCTTGGCTTCCAGGGACAACAGCCGAAGCATGGCATGGCAACAACTCACCTGGGACATCGAATTTGTTCTTGGGAGCTAGGTGGGAGCAGCGGAAGAGGCGGTAGCATTGGAAAAGGAGGAGTCAGTCGAGGAGGAGACGAAGGATGGAGTAGGAGGAGGAGAAGAAGAGGCAGGCCTGCATGCAATCCTTGGGGGTAACACCAAATCCACACAAGAGCCACGGGTTACATGCTTGACAGCCGTCAGAAGGTTCACCCAGTGGGCAGTAAAAGTTTTGTACGTTCCCTACCCGTGTTTGCTAGACCATGTGCATGTGGTTAGATGTATCTTGGCACCGACACTGTGTGCCAGAGATATATTCAATTGCCACTTAACATGGCCATATAACTCTGGGATGCCCCTCTGGGAGAAATGTTTCCTTCCGGGGACCTTCCATTGCGATGTGCCAATGGCCAAAATTTTTCTAAAGGCCTCCGAGTCCACTAGTTTATATGGCAGTAGTTGGCAGGCTAACAGTTCCGACAAACCAGCGGTCAGCCGTCGGGCTAGAGGGTTATCCAGCATCATCAACTTTTATGCTCAAACATTTGGGCCACGGAAGCCTGCTTTCTGCCAGATGAATGTGATGACAAGATGGTGGAATGAGGAGTAAAGGACAAATGGGAGGAGAGAGGAGAAGGAGAACAGGCAGGACGTGGAGCGCCAGGAGTGTGGCTTTGTGGGTTCTGACGGCGTTGCTCCCACTGGGCTCTGTGATGGGAGGCCAGGTGCCTTTTAAGGCGGTCGTCCCTAGGTGAGTGTTGTCCTACTGCGACTTATGCTTTGACAGCACAGGCTGTAGATGGCAACAATATTGTCAACAGCTGACACGTTACTGGACACATTTAAATCAAAATTGAAAAGCCACCTATTTAGCCTGGCATTTATGATCACATAACTTTTCCCCCTGTACATATCACTATGCACCGATCTGAGACAATCTTATGCGCTTTGAGTCCTGTGGGAGAAAAGCGCTTTACAAATGTTTCGTTGTTATTGTTAAAAAAAAGCCCACACTGTGGAGCCCTGTGCCGGCATCCTGGGAGCGCCAGATGTGACCGTGCATGGTGGATGGCTCGATCCAGATACATTTACAGTCTGCTTTTTGCCTTCTGTGCCCTTCGAGCTCTTCCTGCTTCTCCTCCTTCTCCTCCCTCTCTGCTGCTCTGTCTCTCCCTCTGAACTCCCCTCCTTTTCCTCTCTTGTGGGCACCCACGTGACGTCCATCAACACGTCATCATCGTCACCTTCACCACCACTGACATTTAAAATTTCGGAGTAGGCAGCAACAGTGGGGACCTCCATACTTGGGCCAATTTGGGTACTGTCGTCAGACCGCTCTTTGGCGGCCGTTGCTACCTCCTCTTTCTCATCTAATGTCAAGAATGGCTGAATGGATGGGAAAATTATTCCTCTGATTCGAGTGGAAGGGCTATGGTGGTATCTTTGGGTGTGCACACAGCAGAGAGTAAGGAGGCTGCAGATACAGAGGATGAGGAGATTGCAGAAGTGGAAGGATGAATGAACCACTCAACCAGCTCTGGTGCGTCCTTTGAAATAATCGCACACGCTTTCTCAAACTTCCCACTTAGGCTCTGGCGTAGTACACCTGCCAGACTACTACCACCCCTGTGGAACAGCCTGCCTCTTCCTTTGCCTGTCATTTTCAAAATGACCCTGTGTCTAAGTCCCTAGAGAAGAGCAGTATTTGTGAAAGTAGGTATCTCGCAGGCCTCATTTAATATTTAGTGGAAACAGGTATATCAAACCCTTTGATCAGTATTTTGTGGAAGCAGGTATATCGCAGGCCTAAATCAATATTTGGTGGAAAAAGGTATATCAAACCTCTTAATCAGTATTTTGTGAAAGCAGGCATATTGCAGGCCTCAATCAATAATTGGTGGAAGCAGGTATAACAATCCCCTTAATCAGCGTTTTGTGGAAGAAAGTATCTTGCAGGCCTCAAGCAATATTTTGAGGAAGCAGGTATATCAAACCACATAATTAGTATTTTTTGGAAGCAGGTATCTAGCAGGCATCAATCAATTTTTGTTAGAAGCAGGTATATCAATCCCATTAATCAGTATTTTGTGGAAGCAGGTATATCGCATATCGCAGCCCTCAATCAGTAATTTGTGGAAGCATGTATAGCAAACCCCTTAATCAATATTTTGTGGAAGCAGGTATATAGTAGGCCTCGATCAATATTTGGTGGAAGCAGGTATAGCAATCCCCTCAATCAGTATTTTGTGGAGGCAGGTATCTCGCAGGCCTCAATAAATATTTGGTGGAAGCAGGTATATCAATCCCCTTAATCAGTATTTTGTGGAAGCAGGGATATTGCAGGACTCAATTAATATTTGGCAGAAACAGGTATATCAAACCCCATAATCAGTATTTTGTGGAAGCAGGTATCTCGCAGGCCTCAATTAATATTTGGTGTAAATAGGTATATCAAACTCCTTAATCAGTATTTTGTAGAAGCAGGTATATCGCAGCCCTCAAACAGTATTTTGTGGAAGCAGATATATCAAACCTCTAATCAGTATTTTGTGGAATCAGGTATATCGCACCCCTCAATCAATATTTGGTGGAAGCAGGTATATCAAACCCCTTAATCAGTATTTTGTGGAAGCAGGTATATCACACCTCTCAATTTTTTTTTACACAACAGTTATATCACACCACCCTGTTTATTTGGGGCAGGTTTCACTGCTATAGAAAGTACAATAGCTACACTAATTCTATATGTTCCATTGTCTGATCCACTGCCTGCTCTGCTCAGCGCTTTTCGATGCCAACCTAGTCGTTGGCATGTCATCAGGAGGAGATAAAACATAGAGAGCAGATATGACAAAAGGTATTTGAAAACTTTGCACGTATCTAATGGTGTACGTGCAGCTCCAATATCAATGTTGCACGCCTCTGATAGCGGACGAGCAGCCACAGTAGTGAGTAGCCTCCGCCACTCAGTTGGCCGTAGCGTGGCCACAAAGAGCGGCTCTTTTCAAATACCTTTTGTCATATCTGCTCTCTATGTTTTATCTCCTCCTGATGAAATGCCAACGACTAGGTTGGCATAGAAACGCATCGAGCAGAGCAGGCAGTGGATCAGACAATGAAACATATAGAATTAGTGTAGCTATTGTACTTTCCATAGCAGTGGAACCTGTCGTTTATACTCCGTTTGGAGTTGTTTTGGGGGCGATCTCATACTGTGGGCTAAAACAGCTGTTAACAATATTTGATATCGCTTTAGGCAGGGAAGGAAATGTTATATTCCCACTACTATATTGTCAACATTGACCATAGTCAAGGGTTCAAAAGACTCACTGGATATATATACAGTATATAAGTAAAATGATAATTGTTAGTTCCATATACGGTTTATCTTCTTGGGTGAAAGCACCACATTCTTTGGTGATAGGAACAGGAGCTCTGTGATTAATATATATTAAAATACACACAGCTTGTCCCCTCTACCCAGCCTGAATTTAGTACCTTGGTGGTTAGCCACGTTTTTAAATAATTTGGAATAAAACGGTTGTTAGCATTTATTACTTCAAACAGTAAATCATTTCATTTTAATGTAAACACATGCTATCAATATCAGTTTTTTAGTTAATCTTGATTCGCTCAACACTAACATGCAAAAAACTAGGACATGCTGCAGATTTCAAATACTAATGGAAATTATGCGGCCATGTGGCTAGACCTATCCATTAACATTGGCGGTTGATTCCAGTACATAAAATCCGGGACATATACAGATTGCAGATGCACTCGTGTGAAAGCAGCCGTACACAACAAACCTTTTTATTTCTCCATCTCTCCTGTAGCAGCTGTAAAGTAATCTTGCCATGTTATGTGATCTGCTCTGCATTTGTAGAGCTGTGCCAGCTCAGAATATCTGTGATGTGATTTGCCTTTTCGGCAAATACAGTAGCATTTCAATAAGTGTAAAGCAATGCGTGCATTGCTGTATTTGTGCGGGGGGAGGCGGGGCCACATAGGGTTAAAAAGGCAGCAGCCGATACCTGCTGCACGTTCGCTCCTCCGCTGGCACGTCTGACGTCTGGGGTCATCAGTGAGGCGAGGCACTTCCGGGTTGTTTCTGCACAGGCTGGGCAGCGTGAACGGTCGCAGCGTCGCGACTTCTAAGTAAGACGGGGGCAGGGGGGGGATGATTGCTGGACGTGGCGGCATGCAGCAGAGACCGGCGGCTTACGGCTCCACTCTCCTCGTCGGCGGGGGCGGCTGCATACCTCAGGTTGCAGTCCCCGGCCGCACCACTCAGCCGGCGAGTCGTGCCACAGCGCCACCTGGTGGCCACTTGCTCGGCAGCAGGCAGGGAACGGCTTGTGCTACAGGGGTTGGAGGGTTACAAATTGCTGGCATCATTCATGTCTTACAATCCATTCCAAGAAGTGTTAAATGATTACTGCATACTGGTGGTCTGGGTAATCACATACTGGGATATAGTACTGTTCAACAGCAATGGTTATGTTCACAGGAGTTGCATCCGCAGGTGGTTCAAATGCATGGGTGGTCACCTGCCTGCTGCCACTTGCTCGGCAGCGGGCAGGGAACTGCTTTGTGCTACAGGGGTTGGAGGTTTACAAATTGCTGGCTTCATTCATATCTTACAGTCCATTCCAAGAAGGTCAAGTGATTACTGCATATACTGGTGGTCTGGGTCCTCTCATGCTGGGATATAGTACTGGTTCAACAGCAATGTTTATGTTCACAGGAGTTCGCATCCGCAGGTTGTTCAAATGCATAAATGGTCACAAAAAAAAAAAAAAAAAGGGCGTTGGTGCACACAGGGGTGGGATGTCGCAATCAAGGCAACAGTCATGCCACTTATTACGGGGGTCACACGCAGCCACTCGTCTGTTCACGCCTCTCGCAGGAACAGGCCACAACCAACAGTGGCCATGAAATGTGTTGGCGGATGGGAGCCACGTGGCTCGTCTGGTCTGCCCAATATACTGAATACATGAGGTAAAAAATACATATATTTTTTTTTTTTTTTTTTTCTCCTTTCTCTCTCATGTTATGTTTTCACAGTTCGTGTCACCTTCCGTGGCACCTTAGGCAATAAACGGCAACAAGGTACGTTTCAACTTCCAGCGCAGCCACAAGCAGTCAGGCATCCATGGCGCCACGCCGACGGTGGAAGGGTGCCCTGCACCCCAATAAAAAAAAATAAAAAAAAAGTCTGTCACGACCTCAGACTCACATAAGTCCTGTCACGACCACGGGCATTCATGCGCGTCTGTCACGTCTTCAGACTTGCTATACAAATCCTGTCACGTCTACAGGCATTCGATAAATAAAAAAACAAAACAAAAAAAAAAAACAAAAAAAAAAAAAAACAAAAAAAAACAAACCCTGTCACGTCTACAGGCATTCGATAAATAAAAAAAAAAAAAAAAAACAAAAAAAAAAAAAAAACCCTGTCACGTCTACAGGCATTCGATAAATAAAAAAAAAAAAAATAAAAAAAACAAACCCTGTCACGTCTACAGGCATTCGAGAAAAAAAAAAAAAAAAAAAAAAAAAAAACCCTGTCACGACTTCAGGTGTTCGTGTTCCAATGTCTGTCACGTCCACAGACTCGCTATAAAGTCCTGTCACGACCACAGGCAGTCTTGCGACACACGTTTTGTCACGTCCAAAGGCCGGGTAACAGTCCTGTCACGCCTACAGGCACACCACCTACGCATCCACATGTCCTCACGTCAGCACGAAATCCTGTCACGACCACAGGCACGTACCGGGGTTGTCATCTCAGTCAGGGTCACACCACAGGTGCCGCCTGGTCAAATCTGTCACGTCTACAGTCACTGCTCCCACCAGGGGTCGGGCACTCGGGTAGAAGGTCACAGGTCACAGCTCGGGAATAGGGGGGGTATTAATGGCTCTCAATTAATGACCGGTAGGAAGATGTCGCAAGAATTTATGCCTGGAGGCTCTTCCGCGTCGCGGGATAGCGGGGACACCCAGTCGGAGCGAAGCGTGGGACCATCTTTACGTTCCTGGACCATCCCGAAGTTGTCCGCCGAGCTGCGCCGAAGGGGAATCCCCTTTCCAGCATCAGCAAGGAAAGCAGAATTGTATCGCCTGTTGATGGCAGACGTACCACCTGTGAGCCAGGACGAAGTGTCCATGGGTACCATCCAGACGTCACTCACCCAACTACACGCCATGATCAACGGCATGGCGTCATCCATGACGGACCTTCAGACCAGGATGGAATCAGTGGAAGCCAGGTCTGCGGCGGCAGCATTGACGGCACCAACACCCGCGGAACCTCCAGCAGGGCAATCCAGTGCTTCTGGTGGGTCATCCCAGTTTCCCACAATCGCCCCATCCCATTTCATTCCGGCCAATATCAGACAGGACATATTGGAAGGCAAAGATGTAAACCTAGCGTCTCTGCTCATTGCTACACATGAGGCCCCGGACAATAGAACCATTGCATGTGGGGAGGTTTCGGTCATCCTGAAGTCTAAAGATGCCAGGCTTAACAGAAAACTGAACGTCATGGAATTTGTACTAGCATTTAGCTTATACCGGGATGTGATTTGCTCAGCCAACCCGCATAGGAGGGCCGAGCTAGACTTGTACATGTACAAGGTGGTCGAATTAGGATACAAATATGGCGGCACAGCATTCTTTGACTACCATCGTTCTTTTTCGGCCAAGGCAGCAGCTGCCCTGATACAGTGCCAGCACGTTCTGGATGGGTCCAACATAGACACGGAATTGTTCTGCCGCCATTTTGCAGGGCTAAAAGCCCCGACGTGCACGATCTGCAATTCCTACTCCCACACTACGGGGTGGTGTTCCAATACAGGCCACGTAGCAGATCCAGCACAACCTAATTCTGGGCCAGGTCCATCAAACAGCAAACCAGCTTCCGGGGTTGACAAGCTAGGCCGTCCCATAAAATACCTTGGTCGAAGCCAGATATGCAACAATTACAACTACGCCATTTGTCATTACAATCAGTGCAGACTACTACATCTGTGTGCGATTTGTTTCAGGGCCCATCCACGCGCAGCATGCCCTCAAAGGAACCAAGGCCCGGCGTGACTAAGCGTGATTGACGTGGATCTGCTGGCATTGTTCTTGGCGGAACATCCACACCCGGCCTGGGTGCAGTTCGTCATCCACGGTTTGACATACGGTTACCATACAGGGCTGCTCGCGCTCCCTCAAACCACATTCGAATGTGATAATTTGCAGTCGGCAGCCAGAGACCCAGAGGCGGTCACGCAGTTGATCCAGACCGAACTAGACCGGGGGTACTTAATAGGGCCATTCAATCAACCTCCCTTCGCATGCTGGAGAGTCAATCCAGTTGGCATTGTGACGGGCAAATTCAACAATAAAAAACGCCTAATCTATGATTTGTCCGCCCCACATTCTTTACATATACCAAGCTTAAACTCCTTAATTCCATCCGAGGAGTTTTCCATGAGGTATGCGTCAATAGATGAGGCCATACAGGTCATCATTAAATTAGGCAAGGGCACCTTTCTGTCAAAAGCGGACATCACGGATGCTTTTAAATTACTACCCATCCATCCTGAGTTATGGCAGTGGCGTGGCATGAAATGGCAGGGTGCTTATTATTTCGCCAGCAAGTTGACCTTCGGGTCAAAGTCCAGCCCCTGGTTGTTCGACCAACTGGCCAGCGCGCTGCATTGGGTTTTGACCAACACTTTCCGGGTAAATCACGTCATCCACTACCTGGATGACTTTCTCCTGCTAGAATCCCCAGATCAAGTGCCTCTAGATCTACAGGTCCTGCGCACGGCTTTTTCAGACCTCAAAGTTCCATTGGCCCCGCACAAGGTGGAGGGACCCAGCACAGAAATCACGTTTTTAGGCATTCGCTTGAACACAGTGGACATGAAGGCCAGTCTGCCTCCAGACAAGCTGGCCAGAATAAAGTCTGTCGTTCACAGACTAGCGCAAGTGAGGGTGACCACCAGGGCAGACCTTCAGTCACTCCTTGGCATGCTGAACTTTGCTATGCGGATCATGCCACAGGGTAGGTCCTTCATATCAAGGCTCCTGGCACTTCTCCCACAAGCACCCTGCCAGGACAGCCCAGTCCAGCTGGACCAGAACGCAGTTGCTGACTTGCTGATGTGGGACAACTTCCTCTCCCAATGGAATGGGGTCTCCCTGTTCATTCCAGTGGTATCCAGTGATTCCCCTGTGGTCCACACAGACGCCTCGCCCGCGGCCGGCTTTGCAGCCATACATGGCACCCATTGGTTCGCCCAACCATGGCCGGCAGACATCACCAGCATAACTGGTTTTTCAAGGAGTTCCTCACTCTTTGAAATATATCCCTTAGTAGCAGCGGCAGTAACATGGGGGGCTCGGTGGAGAAACCAGACGGTCCTGTTCCTCACAGACAATGAGGCTCTCGCTGACATCCTAATGAAGGGGAGGTCAGCCTCCAGGCACATCATGGCGTTTGTGCGGAAGCTCGTATGGCTGGCCCTGCAAAATAATTTCAATTTCATTTGCACACACATAAGTGGGCAACGTAACATCGCAGCCGATGCTTTATCTCGCTTTAACTTTCCCCTCTTCTTTCAGGTCTTTCCAGAGGCAGATCTCTCCCAGACACCCGCCCCGTCTCATGGCCAACTATTGATGGAATAGCACCATTTCTCGAGATGGCCAAAAGTCTCATGTCTGATTCTCTGTCCAGCAACACACGAAAGGCGTACACGACGGCCTGGCGATTGTTCAACAGATTCAAAGTCACATACCCTCCGGCTGGTGAAGGTCCTATCACATACCTGCTGGCGTTCACAGCTTTTTGCCACTCACAGCTAAATCTATCCTTCAGCACCATCAAGCTGTACCTCGCTGGCATACAGCATTATTGGTATGTGCAGTTTCCGGACCAACCATCACTGTTCATGGCTCATCCAATCAAGTCCTTGTTGAGAGGCATCCAGAAACAGTCCATCAGAAAACGACCCACTAGGCGTCCGTTCACCGGCAACATGGTTAGGACCGTGTCCGACGCTCTGGCTAATCACCCGTTCGGGCAGTACATCAGCTCTCTTGTCCGGGCGGCATTGTATCTGGCGTTCTACGGGTTCCTCAGGCCAGGCGAGTTCACTTGTGCTAAATCATCAAGCAAGTTCTTGCGGAGGAACCAATTGCGCTGGGACGGCACGCTGCTCACCCTCAGCTTGGACTCCAGCAAGACCAGCCGACCTGGGGAATCCGTGCAGGTGAGGTACTTTGTCACCAACAACAAATGGTGCCCAGTAACGGTCCTACGTGAGTGGTTGCAGTTCACCAGGAACGTGCCCGCGGAATCCCCCCTGTTCCAATTGGATGGGTTTCCCCTGAACATCCAGACTTTCCTCAAATACGTTCGCCTACTAGTCTCCTCTTCTGGGGTCAACCCATTAGCAATTACGGGGCATTCATTCCGCATAGGTGCCGCCTCCGCAGCCTCCAAAAATAATGTTCCGGCTCACGTCATCCAGAAATTGGGCAGATGGAAATCTGCATGCTACGCACGGTATGTTCCTGACCCGCAACAGGAAATGTCACTTGCATTCAATCAGCTGCTGTCATAAACATCACCTAGAATACACAGAGTTAAATCCTTCCCTGCATCCGCGTGGTTTTTGGCCCCTTCAGGCTACCCTTAAGACGGCAGTTCCGGCATAACTCTACTGCATCAGGTAGGTACAGTTAGGTTGTTCTCCTACAGCCGATCCTAGCACAAGTGTAAAGCAATGCGTGCATTGCTGTATTTGTGCGGGGGGAGGCGGGGCCACATAGGGTTAAAAAGGCAGCAGCCGATACCTGCTGCACGTTCGCTCCTCCGCTGGCACGTCTGCCCACCCAACCCCCCCTCTTCACATACAATCCTCACTAGGGTAGCCCCCTTCAGGCTACCCTTAAGACGGCAGTTCCGGCATAACTCTACTGCATCAGGTAGGTACAGTTAGGTTGTTCTCCTACAGCCGATCCTAGCACAAATGACCATTAAACATTTGATAAAAGCTCAGTGTGTTATTAGGATCTTCGGAGAGCAGGACAGATGGCTGGTTCTACAGAGGGTGAGATTGATGTCCAGGGTCTCCTGGCCTCAGCAGTGATCAGTCTCACACTCGGTCTGGTGATACATTCATTTATTATAGGCGTCAATGTCAACGACTGGTGGAAAGGAAGATCGGTGACTCCTGTAGATCACGTTGTAACTTCTGTTTGCATTTCAAGGATCTGCACTCAGTGTGATTTTTTTCTATTTTTTTTTATGAGTACATTTTCTCAGAGTAATCTGCATTCTGATATATTTTCGGTTATTATGAGTGCAGTTTATACTTTCTTTGTTTATGCCAATTTTTGGTTAACAGCTCTGCTCTCCATTGTGTTCTGTGTGAAGATTGCCAACCTCAAGGCCAGACTGCTCCTGTATCTGAGGAGGATGATAGTACAGAGGACTGTTCATTCCATTTTAGTTTCAATACTTCTCTCTAGTTTTAGTTCTTTGCTGTCCATTAGGCTACCTTTTATAGGGGCGATTGAAGGTGGAACATACAATGCAACCATGAATGGTGTATTCACACATTGCACAAATGATTATTATCTATACAGTTATACTATTGGAGTCTTCTTCCCACTGATTTTCTGTTGCACATCCTCCATCTTCCTCTTCACCTCATTGTATTATCACACAAGAAGGATGAAGATGAGCGGTAACTTAACCATCAGTTTGGAGACATATTACTCAGTGATGACTTTTGTGTTCTTCACTTTCATATATAACATTATATACTTCGTTGCAAATTGTATTTGTGTCTTTTATTACTATTTTTACTGTACGGACCTTCTATGGCTCAATGTTATCTTTGACTTTCTCCCAGCCCTACATTCCTCCTACCTGATCTACAGAACAGCCAAACTCAGGAATCAGATGTCCAAGTTTCTTCAGAATCTTATTGATTCTTTATTTCAAAGGAAGAAAGTACTATCCAGAGAGAACATAGAAGTAGTTGATCAGTGAGGTAAATGCTGGGGTGGTGGGGCTGTCGTAGTAAATTGTATGAAAGCCTCAGACAAGACTTGGAAAATGGGAATGTATTTTTCAAATGTATCCAGTTTAAGAAGAAACAATCAAAGATAGCAGCTTTCTGATAACATCCATGACTATTTTATTTGATTCTTTTATTAAGCTTCTTGCACATTAGGAAAACCTTCTGCTCTTTCCTTCACTATACTGCCTTGTCGGCCATTGCTTAAATAATGGTATTGCATCAAAAGTAGAACATTTGAAATATTCTCTGTTTGAATAACTATCCAGACTGTAACAGGAGTATATCTATATCATTCCATAGTTGAACGATTCACTACCAATTCTGTGATAAATACATCAGCTCCACATTTTAAAAACATAATAATAAAAAATTGACGGCAAAAGTACAAATATCACAGAGCATAATAAGATTTTGTTGCGGAACTGCAATACTTTTAAAAAACAAGACAATTTTAATAGTCAGCTGGCAAGTAGTCCTAATGCTATAAACAGAATACATTTTTGGTAAAGGTGCGGAACTGCACAACATTTAGAAAATGAGACAATTCTAATGGACAGCTGGCCAGAAGAACTAAAGCCACAGAGCAGAATAACACTTGGGTGAAATCATGGAACTGCACAACATTTAGAAAATGAGACAATTCTAATGGACAGCTGGCCAGAAGAACTAAAGCCACAGAGCAGAATAACACTTGGGTGAAATCATGGAACTGCACAACATTTGGAAAATGAGACAATTTTTGTAGAAAGCTGTCCAGAAGTAGTAATACTATACAACAGTATTCAATTTTGGTAAAAGCGCAGAACCGCATAACATTTAAAAAACAACAGCGACAGCTGGTCAAAAATAGTAATACTATTGAACAGAATTAAATTTAGGTGAAGCCGTGGAAGTGCACAACACTCTGAAAACAAGACAATTATAATGGACAATTTCCCAGAAATAGTAATAGAAAAGTTAGAAATATTTTTTTTTAAAAAGAATTACAGATTGGTAAAGGTGCAGAACTGATGACATTTGAAAAATAAGAAAAAATTTACAGACAGTTAGTCAGAAGTAGCAATACTATATAACAGCACTATAGAATAGAATAAAATTTGCGTCAAGGAGCGGGACGGCACAACATTTGGAAATTAGACAATTTTTATGTACCATGGAGCAGAATTTAATTTGAGTGATGGTGTGGAACTGCATGACAATGTCTACAACTAAGTACGTATAAAGGCAAGTTGTTTACTGTATAAACAGAAAAAAAGGGAGCACCATAGGGTAAAAACGTTTAAAACCTCGGATTTTACTCCAATTTAGGAGGCTCACCTTATAGGGTTGCCAATTATAGGCACAACGCTATTGTAGACATGTCAGAGATAATTTCAATCCCCAATATAGAGGTTGGTATGCAGCCACGGAGGCAGATGTCCTCGGATAAGCGTGCCTAGGCCCACACAGAGGATTGAAATGAGATGGAGAGAAGGAGCATCCCTCGGCGCAAGGAACCAACCAATGGCAGATGATGAATCTTCAAAAGTATTTATTGCAATCACACAACGCGTTTCGGGGAAAGGGTCCCCTTCATCAGGTGAAGAATATTGCATAACAGATGGAAAAACATGCTGGATATATATACACAAAAATGGTCACATGCAAACAAGGTCAGGGGGGAGGTGGGCGTCACCTCAAAAAATCCTCAAGCTAGAATCAAAGTGATCATTACACAAACTGATGAAATAAGATATAAAAACTTGCCCATTGGGCTTACAGGCTACTCAATAAATGTATTTTTAATCATTAACAGAAAGGAACATCGCTTTAAGATGCAGCCCATTGCTGAGGAGGAGGAACGGCGTCACACAGGGTCACATGATCGCAGCTCCGATCATGTGACTTATGATGCAGTACTGTTGCTGGGTAACGCGACGCTTACAGGCCGACATGAAAGGAGGCTCGGCAGACTGAAGAATCCTGCGCCCTGCTGCCTTCATAATGCGATCGGCAGCACTACGGAGGGAAGCCTGTGAAGCCCTACTTAACTAGAGATATTAAGAGTAACATCATTATCAAATAGATCAAGAGAAAATAAATAAATGGATAAATAAATACATAGACAATGGGGTCCAGGGTACATAGTTATACATATACCCATAGTACACATGATCAATTCAATGTAAATAATTCATTGAATGCAAAAAATGCACTCTAGAGGCAATAAATTTGATATAAATATAAAATATATAGTATATAAAAAATCAATCATGCAGGACTTTACCATAAATCAGAGTGGGAGGTATCAAATCTGTCCTTCCTTAACTTAAAAAAAATATCCTTAATTAAAAACTGACACAATAAGAGAATATAATGTATAAATATATATATATAGAAATAAATACAAAGGCTTGACAAAGGCTCTATCGAGAGAGCTGAAACGTTGCTGTCTACATATGGGGGAATAAACACCCTATTTTTTCACTGCTATTTGTGTGCTGCCTTGGATTCTTCTATACATATACGAAATAAATACAAATCTATAAAAAATAAATATAAAAAAATAAATAGAATAGAAATAACAATATTGATGATTAAAAAATTAATGATAAATAATATATAATATGAATGACAATAATACACTCAATCCATTCTCCGCACAAAGATCATGTGACCTTAAAAATGTATTTCGAAAGCCTCATTCAGACCGTTTGGATTAAGGCAATCAAGTTTAAAAATCCAATACATTTCACGTTTACGAAGGGTCTGAATGGCATTACGACAGCTGTCATTTACCTGTTCGATGGGTGTGACCTTAAACCCGGAAAAGCACCCATCGTGATGTTCTGTCGCATGGCGGGATATACTATGTTGTAAAAATTTCTTTTTTACATTAGATCTGTGCTTGTTAAGCCTATTACGTAGAGTTTGGATGGTGCGACCTACATACTGTAGGCCGCATGGGCATTCCAACAGGTAAATGACATTTTGAGAGCCACAACTGAGATTTTTTTTATGGAAAAGGAGTCCCCAGTGGATTTACTGCGAAAGGACGATGTAGTACTAATGGTCAAACAACATAAACACCTGGATAAATTGAATTTATAACTCCCCAAAGGTCTTGAGACTAAATTGCTCACAGTCGGCTTCACATGTTGTGAGGGTATGCGTCTAAGTCTACTGTGGGCCAAAGCATTCTTAAGGGTTTGGGCCCTCCTGAAAGTTAATCTGGGCTGACCAGGTAACATTTGCCTCAAATGTGGATCCCTTTTTAATATATGCCAATGTCTGGACAATACATCTCTAATGGCGTCATGATTATTCCCATATGTCGTAAAAAAATTCATACAGAAGTGCTCATTGTTATCATGTGTTTTTTCGCTCTTGTTGAGACATAAACTTTGGGATAGGCCCTTTGCTCTTTCATATGCAGCTTCAATGACCCTTCTTCAAAAACCTATCACAATGATTTCGCTTTGGCAAATGAAGTCCTTGTCAAGGGAACAATTACGTCTAACTCTTTTAAACTGGCTAAAGGGAATATTCACCTTCCATTTCTTGTAGTGGGTGCTGGAATAGTCCAAATAACTATTACAGTCAACCCTTTTAAAAAAGGTGCGTGTGATAATGGTCTTTCCGCTGGCTTCCAATTCTAAATCAAGGTATTCAATCTTGACAGGATTGGATGTCCCTATCAGATTTATTCCCCAATTAGTGGACCTCATTTTCTCAAAAAAGGAGGTAATTGAGGCATCATCACCATTCCATATGAGGATCAAATCATCTATGTATCTACGGTAGAAGACAATATTATCAGTCCAATACCTAGAACCATAAATGTACTGATCCTCAAAACGCCATTCAGACCCTTCGTAAACGTGAAATGTATTGGATTTTTAAACTTGATTGCCTTAATCCAAATGGTCTGAATGAGGCTTTCGAAATAAATTTTTAAGGTCACATGATCTTTGTACGGAGAATGGATTGAGTGTATTATTGTCATTAATATTATATATTATTTATCATTAATTTTTTAATCATCAATATTGTTATTTCTATTCTATTTATTTTTTATATTTATTTTTTATAGATATGTATTTTTTTATATACAGTATATATATATATATATATATATATATATATATATTTATACATTATATTCTCTTATTGTGTCAGTTTTTAATTAATCACTGAATCAAGTAAATCATTTTGTTTTTATGTTAAGGAAGGACAGATTTGATACCTCCCACTCCCACCCATTTATGGTAAAGTCCTGCATGATAGATTTTTTTATATACTATATATTTTATATTTATATCAAATTTATTGCCTCTAGAGTGCATTTTTTGCATTCAATGAATTATTTACATTGAATTGATCATGTGTACTATGGGTATATGTATAACTATGTACCCTGGACCCCATTGTCTATGTATTTATTTATCCATTTATTTATTTTCTCTTGATCTATTTGATAATGATGTTACTCTTAATATCTCTAGTTAAGTAGGGCTTCACAGGCTTCCCACCGTAGCGCTGCCGATCGCATTATGAAGGCAGCAGGGCGCAGGATTCCTCAGTCTGCCGAGCCTCCTTTCATGCCGGCCTGTAAGCGTCGCGTTACCCAGCAACAGTACTGCATCATAAGTCACATGATCGGAGCTGCGATCATGTGACCCTGTGTTACGCCGTTCCTCCTCCTCAGCAATGGGCTGCATCTTAAAGCGATGTTCATTTCTGTTAATGATTAAAAATACATTTATTGAGTACCCTGTAAGCCCAATGGGCTAGTTTTTATATGTATATATCTTATTTCATCAGTTTGTGTATTGATCACTTTGATTCTAGTTTGGGGATTTTTTGAGGTGACGCCCACCTCCCCCCTGACCTTGTTTGCATGTGACCATTTTTGTGTATTTATATCCAGCATGTTTGTCCATCTGTTATGCAATATTCTTCACCTGATGAAGGGGACCCTTTCCCCGAAACGCGTTGTGTGATTGCAATAAATACTTTTGAAGATTCATCATCTGCCATTGGTTGGTTCCTTGCGCCGAGGGATGTTCCTTCTCTCCATTTCAATGTCTACAACTAAGGGCTCTTTCACACGACCATATAGTGTTTCCAGTTCATTCCATTTTTCCGTTCCGTTTTTTCCATATGGAATATACAGTATACAGTGATTACATAGAAAAAATTGGGCTGGGCATAACATTTTCAATAGATGGTTCCGCAAAAACAGAATAGATACGGAAGACATACGGAGTACATTCTGTATGTGTTCCGTTTTTTTGCGGGCAATAATAGGACATCTTCTATCTTTGAACGGAACGGAAAAAATGAAATACAGAAACGGAATGCATACAGAGTTCATTAAGTGTTTTTTGCAGAACCATTGAAATGTAACTAAAAAAATGGCCCGTATACGGAACGCAAAGAAACGTTTGTGTGAACGAGCCCTAAGTGGAACAACAGCAACTGCACCACCAGCAACTAGGCCAGCTGAGAGTTCAGAAAATAAATTGCAAGGTTCCAGCACCAGTTGTCACCCCCGCCATACTTTAAATAGTATTCCCATAGGAGAGTTCAATAGAATGTTAAGAACCTGTTCACGCTCAAGTTCACACACAAGTTCTCCAAAAAGTCTCAATCGCAACACGGATCTTACTTATTTTTACTAAAAGCATAAATGGTTAAAAAACTGTTTGCAATAAATTATTTTGTATAATTGTATCATGTTTGGTATGTGTTTGACTTTTAAGCCCCACCCCTCTCTTGTTTGGCAGCTTTTAACATGCTGGCCATATAAAAGTGGGGTAGGTTGGCTGAATATTTTATGCCATAATTAAGAGTGGGGTATCCGCTCGATATTCATAGATCTTGCTTATGCTTTTAATGTTTTCATCTTCTATGATTTAATAAAGGAAGTTTTAAGCTGGATTTGTGTTGGCACCTTTCACTTCATTTTCTGGACTTTAGGAGCTGGCCCTGTATTTGCTCATTGCACCTGGAGATGTGGAGAAGGTGATTTCAAATTTGGGTGAATTAAATGTCATTCTCCTTTTACAAACACCATGCACACTGGTGTGAACAGTTTACAATGGTATATTGATGCAGTAAAATGCACTGAATTAAACTGGTATATTGACATGCTAAAATGTGTTGAATTAAACTGGAATATTAAAACAGTAAAATGCATTGAACTGAAAAATTTAAAAGGTAACAAAAAAGGCAATTTTGAGCAGTGTATCTTGCTAAATATATGTGGCTGGAAGTGCTGTAAAACACTTTTAACCCGTAGAAAGTTGATGTTTTTTTAAAAAAAAGAACAAAAAGGCTGGCTGCTATTGAGCAGAAAAAAAGATCTTTATGCAGAATTTTGGTGCCTGCAGTTCAATACATGAACCAGCATTCCACTTTCCTGAAGCTTCACTCACTGTAAAATGCACATATCTCTACGTGATAAAACCTGACTTTCCTACATATTGATTCAGTCTACCTAAATAGATCCCTACACTGTCCCTGCAAGACCCTGATATGACTGAAATTGGTGTCTACCAGACACATGGCAAAAAGGTCCTCTCATATCACTGGCTGAGCTCATAGTTGGTATGTGGACATCTGAGTTAGAACAGAGCCTAACAGACCAGTCAATGTCCTGCACCCTGATTGACTCACAGACTGCCTGCAAAGCATTGTGGACAAGCCCGACAGTTAGGGCTATGTGATCCTCCTCCTCCTTCATCCTCCCTGCCTTGTTTCCCTGCAAAAGTAAAACAGCAAACACAATGTTTGCCTTTCTTAAGAGATCAGGAGAGCAGTTATACAGTATAATAGTTGATCCAAATAATAATTAGCTTCAGAGTTATAAATTCAAAAACAATAACTGTCTATTCCAGGGGTCATCAAACTCCAGCACTCAAGAGACTTTGATTTGCACTTCATATTAGATGATGGCTTGGTGATGCTTCTCTTCATTTATGAATTTTGATTACTTTTTTTTTGTCTTTCTTTTTCATTCAGTTTTACCTCCCCTTATATTGTAGAACCTTTTATTTGATGTTCCTTAAATGGCCACCTAAGACCTTGTTCAGAAGATCCTCAGGCTATAGGAAAAACTCACACTGTATTATTTGACTTCCGGACTACAAGAAGATTCAGATTATTTGTTTGGAATGTCTGATGAGTACTGAATCCTCTGCAGGGAGAAGAAAAGGAAGAGGGGGATATTTTTTAAGTGTAGCCAATTTCAAGAAATATTAAGTTCATATATAGCATAAAAAGGGGACATGTGTCTGGGTTGTGACCTGTGACTAGGACATGTGACTAGTACATTAGTTGTCCATCCAGGTGGTTACTCTGAGGCTATAAATATGTAAAATTGTTTGGAAATGAAAAGAAAATTACTTGAAATCACCCAGTGGTATTTAAAATCGGTACAATGTGCTGTTCCAAAAATAAGTAAAAACAATATAATAAAAAATGCAAATAAATAAAAAATGTTAAAAAAACACCCACGCCAACCGAAACTGTTACCATAGTCACCCTGTTCACACAAAACTATGCATATTATATATAAAAATGATCAACACAAAATAGAGAACCCATTGCATTAATTTATTTTCGTGTCAGCTTGTATATTAAAAAAATAAAAAGCTATAGTTAGAAAAAAAGACTAAAAATTTAAATTTTTCCAAAATTTTTAAGAAAAAATTAATCTCTAAAAACACATTAATAAAAAGTGTCGCAAACAAATATAGCAAAAAATATTCCGAAAAAGTTCAGGCGCTAAACCACCACATGAGCTAAAACACAAAAACTTGCTGAGTTTTTCAGGCTTTTTCAGGCCCACTAACGAAAAGGTTAAACATGGGACTGGCCTGGAGAGTAGACTACAGCAGAATGTTATGGATAGCCAAAAGTCAGACAGAATACCAGGAAAAACTTGAAACTAGAAATCAGCTAGGAACAAGATGACTTGAGGTGAAATCCACAAAAAAATGGACTAAACTGCTGTGGCAGTGTCCCGATGGTTGAAAGGTTAACAGAGGGATAGAGCTCCCCAAGGCTGCACCTAGCCTTTCTGCTGCCTAAAATGAAAACTGAAATGGTGCATGCCCCCTCTCCACCTTCCCAATGCCAAATTCTCAACTTAACCCCTTCCCTCCAGCATTTCTGTTAAAGGCATACTTGGAAAACATTGCATACAGCGCTACAGAACATGCAGAGTAATACAGAACGACATATGTACCTATTTCATTGAATGAGGTCTCCCCTGATGTAGATGTACTCTTTCCTTATCTTCTCTATTCAGACCAGACCGCAATGATGATTTCTTTCAGCCATATTTTCTCTCTGCAATTTTCTTACTTTTGCAACGGGTGCCTCCCCCAGGGCCCTCTATATCACATCACATCTTTGGTAGGAATGCCGAGTGGTGTAGTGCTGTCTAACTGTCCTTTTATGTTTGTCATGGTGCTCCTACCTGGATACGGCTGGACCCCAGACTTTGGCTCCAAAGCAATAAATAGGGGTAATAATTGAGGGATTTGAATAAAAAACTGGAGTCCAGACCTGGAGATAAAGTTCAATGGCAGCTTTACTTGAAAAAACATTTTTTCAAACTGTTTCAGGCTTTGTCTGGGTTCCAGCAGGCTTTAGCATTAAACTGGCAGGCAAACGTAACTCTGCTATACCTCTCTCACTCTGCTGTACTGACAAGCTAACTTGGTGTCTTTGTATCCTCTTTATGCTGCACTTCACTCTTGTAGTCGGACCTATGTTCAGCCAAAAAGTAGGTTAGAATCCTGGCAGCTCTAACATGGAGTCTCAAAAAGAACAAACTAGAACTGCCCTACCTCCTTCTGGTAGCAAGCAGGACTGTCCCACTTCTGACCAAAGGGGGGAGAATGGAATGGTAAGTTCCATTCTCTCTAAGAATAGCTCTGCCATTTAAGCTGCCACCTGCTGGTGAACCAGGCACATTACATGTAATAAACAGTTACATAACAAGATTATGAATGCACATTGTGGAGGACCTGGAAAGACATAAATAAGATGACATTGTGCTAGCCCATCAAAGACAGTAGGAGGGTGCAGGAGTGGTAACACCACTCTGGGGTGTTACACTTTTACATCTTCCTCCCCACCTTTTAAACACCCCATCCTGCCACCTCTAATACCATGCCCACTGTGCTCCCCAATAGTATACTGCAGAAACACCAGGAGTCCATCTGAAATACTAGTACCAAATAGATAGTGCCCCCTTCAATAATGAATGGCACACAATGCCCTTAAAAATAATGGTGCCCAGCAAATAGTGTCCCTGACACATATTGCCGCAAATATAGTGGCCTTCAAAAATAATTGTGCCAGGGTGCCCCTACTGTAACAGTCCTCCCAAAAGTTCAAACAATAGTAATAATTCTCTGCCAGAGTGCACTATGTGGTAACAATGCTCCCAGTAGTAATAATGTCCCTCATTTTGCCCCAGACATAATAATGCCCCCCTAGTGCCCATACTAATAATCATGTTACTCGTAGTCTCCCAGTAGTAATAAATCTCAACATAATGCCTTCAGTAGTAATAATTCCTCCTATAATGTTTGTCTATACAAAAAATACCCCCTTATAATGTGTGCCAGTACAAAAAAATGGCCACTTATAATGTTTTCCAGTAAAATAATTTCCCCTTACAATGTTTGCCAGTACAAAAATGTTCCCTTATACTGTGTGCCAGTACAAAAAGTGACCCCTAGTTGAAAAAAAATGCTTCCTTATGTGTGTCAGTATAAAAAATTACCCCCTTTTGTCCCCCTAGTAGAATGAGTAGAATGAATGTCCCCATAGTGCCCTTATAATGTGTGCCAGTACAAAAATGCTCATTTTTAGAGCCCCCCAATGTCCTCATAATGTTTCCCCAATTGTGGCCCAACAGCATGCTGCCCCCAAAAAATAGTAAACTCAAATATTTACCTTCATTCTGCTCAGTGATGCGGTGCAACTGTGCCCTGAGCTGTATGCAGCCCGGCTCATGATGATGACACCAGCTTCTGATAGGCTACAAGAAGCAGGACTAAAGCCTATTGGACATCGCTCCCATGCCCCGCAGCAGCATTCAACCGTATCGCTGTTCTGATGACAAATGAATATGCAGAGATGAGCAGAGATGAGCGTTTCCACAATGGAAGTGGCCATGGCCCTTCTGCTGCCCCCCACTTACCCCAAACTGGCGCTGCCTGAAGTAATCGCCTCACCTCACCTCATTGACGGTGCACCCCTGGAGCTCCTTCTATCCCCCATTAGGCCACTGTGCTGCCGTGGCAGCGTTCCGGTAGGCATACCGGCTGGCTATGGTATCTGAGCCTGACAGGGTGCTGCCAAAGACAGTGTAAGGGCTCATGCACACAAATGTATTTTCTTTCCGTGTCTGTTCAGTTTTTTTGCTAACCATATGCGGAACCATTCCTTTCAATGGGTCTGCAAAAAAACTGAATTTACTCCTTGTGCAATCCGTTTTCGTATGTCTGTTCTGAAAATAAATAGAACGTGTCCTATTATTGTCTGCTTTACAGACAAGGAAAGGATTGTTCTTTTAGGGGCCAGCTGTTCCATTCTGCAAAATACTGAATGCACAATGATGTCATCCGTATATTTTGCAGATTCATGTTTCACACAGCGCAAAATACATACGGTCGTGTGCATGAGCCCTAAGTGAAAATACACTGCAGTACACTGTACAGTGTACTTTCATTTTATTGTTTAACCCCTTTCCAACTGCAATCCGTTTATATACGTGATATTTGCAAATGCCCCGTGCAGCTACCACGTGTATAAATGTCAAACCAGCTCTTTAATCCAAGCGCTGCAAAAAATAAAAAAGCTATGGCTCTCAGACTATAAAGGCACTAAAACATCATTTTTTGGGTTTCAGAAATGCTATTATTGTGTAAAACTTAAATAAATAAGAAAAAGTATACATATTAGGTATTGCCACGTCCGTAACGATCTGCTCTATAAAACTATCACATGACCTAACTCCTCCTAATAAATGAAAACTGTTCCAAAACAGCCAATTTTTGGGTCACCTGGCCCCATAAAGTGTAATAATGAATGATCAAAAAATCCTATGTACCCAAAAATGGTACCAATAAAAACCTCAACACTTTCTGCAAAAAACAAGCCCCTGCACAAGACGATCGGCAGAAAAATTTTAATCATATGGCGTTCAGAAAACTAATCCAGCAAAATCTGCCTTCCAAAACCGTATGACATTCCTTTCCTTCTGCGCCCTGCCGTGTGCCCGTACAGCAGTTTACGACCACATGTGGGGTGTTTCTGTAAACCGCGGAATCAGGGTAATAAATATTAAGTTTTGTTTGGCTGTTAACCCTCAATGTGTTAAACTAAAAAATTTAATAAAAGGGAAAATCTGCCAAAAATTGTGAAATTTAGAAATTTTATCTCCATTTTCCTTTAATTCTTGTGGAACGCCTAAAGGGTTAAAAAAGTTTGTAAAATCAGTTTTGAGTAACTTGAAGGGTGTAGTTTCTACAATGGGGTCATTTATGGGGGTATCCACTATGTAGGCCCCACAAAGTGACTTCAGACCTGAACTGGTCCTTTTAAAGTGGGTTTTGGAAATTGTCTTAAAAATTTAAGAATTGCTTCTAAACTTCTAATCCTTCTAACGTCCTAAAAAAATTTAATTACATTTTCAAAATGATGCCAACATAAAGTAGACATATGGGGAATGTTAAGTAATAAATACTTTATTAGGTATGACTTTCTGTTTTAGAAGCAGAGAAATTGAAATTTGGAAAATTGTGAATTGTTCAAAATTTTTGGTAGATTTGGGAATTTTTCATAAATAAAGGTGAAATATATTGACTCAAATATATGACTATCATGAAGTACAATGTGTCACGAGAAAACAATCTCAGAATGGCTTGGATAAGTAAAAGTGTTCCATAGCTATTACCACATAAAGTGACGCATGTCAGATTTGTAAATTTTGACCTGGACACTAGGGCATCAATGACCCTTGGTCATGAAAGGGTTAAAACTGACATAATTAAAAAATATATATATACATATATATATAAATAAAAAATAGACATATTAGGTATTGCCGGGTCTGCTGTAATGACCTGCTCTATAAAATATTATCCAATATAGACCAAAATAGTATCAATCAAATGGTCACCTTATCCCCAAAAAAAAGAGCCCCTACATCATCAAAAAAAAAAAAAAAAAGAACATATGGCTTTGAGGAAATGGAGACACAAAAACATGATTTTTTTTCCCAAAAATGCTTTTGTTATTTAAAACTGAAATAAAAAAATAAAAAATAGGCATATTTGGTATCACCGCAACTGTATCAACCTGGTCTATAAAAATGGCACATGATCTAACCTGTCAGGTGAACATTGTAAAATAACAGAACTATTTTGTGATGTATCAATATCTAAGGACTATTGCACATGACCGTATGACTTTTTCAGTATTTTGCGGTCCGCAAAAAACGGATCAGCAAAAAATATGGATGATGTCAGTGTGCATTTTGTTTTTTGCTCAACAGAATAGCTGGCCCCTAATAGAACAGTACTATCCTTGTCTGTTATGCGGACAATAATAGGACATGTTCTAACTTTGAACGGAATGGAAAAACTGAAATACGGAAACAGAATGCATACGGAGTATCTTCCTTTTTTTTTTTGCGGATCCATTGAAATGAATGGTTCCGTATACAGAATGCAAAAAACGGAACACAGAGAGAAGGCAGAGAAATAAAAATGTAGAAAATTGAGAATTTTTCAAAATTTTCTAGAAATTTCGGATTTTTTTTTTATAAAGGTGATTTATATATCGACTCTAATTTACCACTATCATGAAGTACAATGTGTCACAAGAAAACATTCTCAGAATGGCTTGTATAAGTAAAAGTGTTCCAAACTTACCACTAAAGTGACACGTCAGATTTAAAAAATTGGGCCTGGTCCATAAGTTGAAAAATGGCTCTGTACTGGAGGGGTTAAACATAAATTTGCTGGTGTACCAGGATGTACACAATTCAGGTAGAACAACAAACAGAAGTAGTAGTGCTGGATTGTAGCCAGAAGAGCAAAGATGGATTTGTAGGACAGACCTGAGCAAAGGCATCCAGACAACAGGGGAGAAGTTAGCAACTTCAAAGTTCTTAACTCTTGGCTTGAAATAGCAGGTTTCATTTTTATGTCTCTGGCCATTTATTACGGCTCTCAAGGTTTGACAAATGCAGTCTAGTAATGGACGAACATCAGCCGGGACGTTTCGCGAACGCGTGTTCGCTAGCAAATGTTCGCGAAAAGTGCATTTGCGGTGTGCCCCATTCACTATAAAGGCAGGCGAACCTGAAAAACCTTCAGGTCATATTTGTAGCCACCAAATACAAGAAGTGCACAAATAGGCTACATGCACACGACCGTTGTGTGTTTTGCAGTCCGCAAAACACGGATGGCGTCCATGTGCGTTCCGCAATTTTCGGAACGGCACAGATGGCCATTAATATAACTGCCTATTCTTGTCCGTAAAACGGACAAGAATAGGACAGGTTATATTTTTTTTGCGGACCATGGAACGAAGCAAAGCATGCGGACAGCACACGGAGTGCTGTCCGCATCTTTTGCGGCCCCATTGAAGTTAATGGGTCCGCATCCGAGCCACAAAAACTGCGGCTCGGATGCTGACTAAAACAACGGTTGTGTGCATGCAGCCATAGTCCCACAACATGGACACTGACATACCAGAGGGGGATAAATGGCAAAAATTCCCACAAAAATAATGTATTTTAATCAGGGGCCATTTTTATGCGTCTTAAAGGGAAACTCTCAAAAATGTGCACTAGAAAAAAATTATTTTAGGCCATGGGAGTACGGGCCCCAAAAATTAGGCATTCACCTGACAGAAAAGAACAAGTGATTATGTGGCTGGAGGTATAATAGGCTGTCAGTGGATATCAATTTTACTGTAGGGCCCAAAAATTAGGCATTCACCTGCCAGAAATGGTCTTTTATGCCGCTGTATATACATAAGACAAGGACCATTCTTTGTTCCGGTTGGTGGCAGATATGTTTTGGCTGGCATGAGGAAATTCAATTACACATGGTTGTCACAGGTGTTAAATTCCTCCGATATCCATGCCTTATTTATTTTTAGAAATGTGAGGGAGTCTACACTGTTGTGAGCTAGGTGAGTGCGCTTATCGGTCACGATCCCCCCTGCTGCGCTGAACATACTTTCGGACAGGACACTCAACTAGGGGCAAGCCAAGAGTTCCATGGCAAATTGTGCCAGCTCTGGCCACAGGTCAAGCCTGCACACCCAGTAGTCCAGGGGTTCCTCGCTTCTCAGAGCGTCCATATCGGCCATTAACCAAAAGTAGTAGGACACCTGTCGGTCTAGGCGTTCCCTGAGGCTGGATACGGAGGGCGGCTGTCGATAGGTTGGCTGCAAGAATGACCTCAAATCCTAAGTGACCAATACATCTTCAAACCGCCCTCTTCTTGCAGACGAGGTAGGATTGTTACCCGTAGTGATGAACGGCAGGTGCCATATTCGATTTCGACTAAATTCGCGAATATTCGATAGAATTTTCGTTTTATATTCGTCGAAATCGAATATTCGTCATTATTCTAGTTATCGCGATTAATATGCGATTTAAATAATCGCGTATTGCGATTTTAACTTAAAGGCTACTCTTCTATTGTAATAGCAATGCGATTAATTCAAGTTATAATAATCAACTTTCGATTTCAACTTAGCACTGCTATATTCCATATTCGTTAATTCCAGCCTAATATGGAATATAGCAGGTCCAATTTGAAATCGCAATTCGATTAATATAACTTGAATTAATCGAATTGCGATTTCAACTTAGCACTGCTATATTCCATATTAGTGACTATCTGGAGGAACGGCACGACACCAGAGCGCAAGGAAGTCTTTGGACAGTGCATTGGTCCTTATCCTAATAGCTCCTGATAATGACGACCGTGTCTGAGGCTAAGTGGGATGTATCTGATTGGTCCGTTTGAACCCTTGCACCTATCAGTATTTGCGCTATCTGGTTCCGTATCCTCCATTTGTATCATGTTATAATATAAATGTATCACAATATATCATAAGTATTTTTTACTAAGACGGTTCACCCATGACTGTTTATTCACCCCCTGATGAACCTGAAAATAGGGGAAACGCGTCGGGGATTATGCTTTAAAAAGCCTGGGAACATATGATCATCGTTACGTTTCCGAGGGGCTTTTTCTATGGTGCCAGAGGTGGGATTCACACCACCGCACCTTATGTCTTTTTTGGGCTACTGTTAAAACAGGCGATAACTAACCTGTGACACTAGCTGTATCCATCTTATATACAGGTTGCCGGATTTTTTGGGGTCATTGAGAGGACGGTGTGCATAGGGCAGTCAGTCCAGGTTCGAGGACAGGGAGTCTCCACCACCAGGGGACGTCCCTGGGCTGAGGTTCTATAGAGGGTGAACGTAGGGATAGGATAGACGCTCTAATACTCCCCATGCTGCCTATGTACACCAACCTCTATAACCATATCAGTGGTAGGTAACTCTGTATAGGTATTTATCACTATATATATTTTGTTTCACAGATATTCACTAGTGAACCACATTTGTGGCATTATTTTATAATTACAACCAAGTAAAAGTTATGTTTTAAGAGGATAAATTTTGCTGGAATTTTTTCATATTTGATGATCCCATTTTAATTTATTCATCAAATCAGCTGGACGTTTATATTCCATATTAGGCTAGAATTAACAAATATGGAATATAGCATTACTAAGTTGAAATCGCCATGCGATTCCTTAGAGTTATATTAATCGCATTGCGATTTCAACTTGGACCTGGTTTACTATGGTTGGCTTGGTAAAATTAGCGAATATGACGAATATATTCGTTATATTCCACAAAACGAATATGGCGAATGTATTCGTTATATTCCACAAAACGAAGATAACGAAATATTCTCCATCTTCGTTTTAGCTACCTATTCATCAACTTCGCTAATTCTAGCAATCATATAGGAAAGTTTACTATAGAGACAGCTAAGTTTAATTCGCTATGCGATTATATGACTGTTTTAAATAGAATAATTATAATAATTATCAGGTATTATAATTATTCTATTTTTTTTTTTTTTAAAGCAGTCATATAATTGCATAGCGAATTAAACTTAGCTGTCTCTATAGTAAACTTTCCTATATGATTGCTAGAATTAGCGAAGTTGACGAATAGGTAGCTAAAACGAAGATACAGAATACTTTGTTATCTTAGTTTTGCGGAATATAATGAATATTTTCGTCATATTCGCTAATTCTACCAAGCCAACCATAGTAAACCAGGTCCAAGTTGAAATCGCAATGCGATTAATATAACTCGAAGTAATCGCATGGCGATTTCAGCTTAGTAATGCTATATTCCATATTCGTTAAATCTAGCCTAATATGGAATATAGCAGTGTTAAGTTGAAATCGCAATTCGATTATTATAACTTGAAATAATCGAATTGTGATTTCAATGTAATTCTCAAATCCGACAGTACATTCTAGTATATGGAGACGTTCCCATGGTGATGGGGACGCTCCATGAGCACGGAAGTCGGCAGAAGCGGCAACGGGCACTGACTGGAGCAGCCAGGAAGCCAGGAATTCAAAGGACAGGTAAGAACAACTTTAGGGAAGTGGGAAAGAAAAAAATATAACAATAAAAAAAAAAAAAAAGAATATTCGAAATATCGAATTTATAGCACTATATTCGAAATATTTGCGAATTAGCGAAGTGCCGATATTCGCTAAAAAAATTCGATATTCGAATATTCACGCTCAACACTAGTTACCCGCACCTGTTTCGCTGTAGGTGGAAATTCCTCTGCCAGCGCCTGCAACAGCAGAATGCAGCATATCTTGCAGCAAGGCCTGGAAATGCTACATTCTGACAGCCCTCTGTGATGCTGGTAACATGTCTGCCATTTTGTTTTTTTACCGGGGGTCTAAGTACGTTGCCACCCAGTACTGGTCCTTGCTCTTTATGCTTTTTATACGAGGGGTGCCTCTTTAAACACGGAGCATGAAGGCCTCCATTTGCACTAGGTGGAGCGCCCTGGCTCCTGCTCATTGCTCAGGAGAATGACGTCCTCGGTCTCCTCCCCCCAGCCACGGACAACACTAGGGATCCCAGAAAAGTTTAAAGTCCCCCTCAAAGCCTGGTATTCTTTCTCCTCCTCCTTCTCCTCCCCCAGCCATCATCCTCCTCTGACTTCTCTTCTGACTCTTGCTGACTTGTTTCAGATTGAGTAGACCCCCCTGGGAATTCATTCAGCATTGCGACTTCCTCATCTTCCAGCTCCTGCTCCTCGACGGCTTGATCAATGACACAATGCAATGCACGCTCGAGAAAGAAGTGTAAGGTATGATGTCACTGATGGCGCCCTGGCTGCGGCTGACCAGTTTGGTGATATCATCAAATGGCCACAAAAGTCTGCATGTGTTGTGTATGAGCAGCCACTGGCGCAGTAAAAAGAAACCAAGCTCCCCAGAACCTGTACTGCTGCAGAATTCGTACAGGTAGTTGTTAACTGCATGTTGCTGCTGGAGCAGCCTATCAACCATATACAAGGTGGAGTTGCAGCGTGTTGGGCTGTCCCAAATCAGACGTCTGACGGGCAAGTGGTGTTGCCACTGAACGTCAGCAAGGCGAGCCATGGCCGTGTAAGATCTTCTAAAATGGCCAGAGATTTTCCTGGCCTGCCGCAAGATGTCCTGACCCCGGGGAATTTGGCAACAATTCGCTGCATGACTTAGTTTAGGAGGCGTGCCATGCACGGCACATGTGTCATTTTGCCCTGTTTCAGCCTGCTCAGCAGATAGGCACCGTTGTCGTACCCCACTTTACCAACTGCCTGTGACCGCAGAACTAAAAGCAGTATGGCTCTTCGCTTCCAGGGACAACTACCGCAGCACAGCATGGCAAGGTCTCACCTGGGACATCAAATTGGTTCTGGGGAGCTAGGGGGGGGGCGCAACGGAAGAGGCAGTAGCAGTGGAAAAGGAGGAGTCAGCCGAGGAGGAGGATGGAGTAGGAGGAGGAGAAGAAGAGGCCTGCATGCAATCGTTGGAGGTAACACCAAATACACACGGGAGCCACGGGTTACATGCTTGACGGCCGTCAGAAGGTTCACCAAGTGGGCAGTAAAAGTTATGTACCTTCCCTGCCCGTGTTTGCTAGACCAGACCACATGTCTATGGTTAGATGTATCTTGGCACCAACACTGTGTGCCAGAGATATATTCAATTGCCACTTAACATGGCCATATAGCTCTAGGATGCTCTTCTTGGAGAAACATTTCCTTCCGCGGACCTTCCATTGCAGTGTGCCAATGGCCACAAATTTTCTAAAGGCCTCCGAATTCACCAGTTTATATGACAGTAGTTGGCAGGCCAACAGTTCCGACAATCCAACGATCAGCCCTTGGGCAAGAGGATTATCCGGCGTCATCAACTTTTACGCTCAAACATTTGGGCCACGAAAGCCTGCCTTCTGCCAGATGAATACGATGACGGCATGGTGGAAGGTGGAGTGGAGGACAAATGGGAGGAGAGAGGAGAAGGAGAGTAGGCAGGACGTGGAGCACCAGGAGTGTAGCTTTGTGGGTTCTGACAATTTTGCTCCCACTGGACTCGGTGATGGGAGGCTAGGTGCCTTCTTAAGGCGGTCATCCCTAGGTGAGTGTTGGTCTTACCGCGACTTATGCGTTGACAACACAGGCTGCAGATGGCAACACTATTGTCAGCAGCTGACACGTTAAAAAAAGCCCACAGTGTGGAGCCATGTGCCGGCGTCCTGGGAGCGTAAGATGTAACCATGGATGGCTCGCTCCTGATACATTTGCAGTCTGCTTTTTGCCTCTTGTGCCCTTAAAGCTCTTCCTGCTTCTCCTTCTTCTCTTCCCTCTTTTCTGCTCCGTCTCTCCCTGTGAACTCCCCTCCTCTTCCTCTCTTGTAGGCACCCATGTGACGTCCATCGACACGTCATCATCATCACCTTCACCACCACTGACATTTGAGATCTTGGAGTAGGCAGCAACAGCGGGGACCTCCATACTTGGGCTGATCAGGGTACTGTCATCAGACCACTCTTTGGTAGCTGTTGTTACCTCCTCTTCCTCATTTGATGTCAAGAATGGCTGAGCATCGGCATGGTCTTGGAATTGATGGGAAAATAATTCCTCTGACTCGAGTGGAGGGGCTATGGTGTTGGTGTCTTTGGGGGTGCACACAGCAGAGAGTGAGGAGGGTGCAGATACAGAGGATAAGGAGGGTGCAGAAGTGGAATGCTGAATAAACCACTCAACCAACTCTGGTGCACGCGCTTTCTCCAACTTCTCAATTAGGCTCCGGCCTGGTGCACCTGCCCGACCGCTACCACCCCTGTGGAACGGCCTGCCTCTTTCTTTGCCTGTCATTTTCAAAATGACCCTGTGCCTAAGTCCCTAGAGAAAAGCAGTATTTGTGGAAGCAGGTATATCGCAGGCCGCAATCAATATTTGGTGGAAACAGCTATATCAAATCCCTTAATCAGTATGTTGTTGAAGCAATTATATTGCAGACCTCAATCAATATTTGTTGGAAGCAGGTATATTAAACCCCTTAATCAGCGTTTTGTGGAAGAAGGTATCTTGCAGGCCTCAATCAATATTTTGTGGAAACAAATATATCAAACCCCTTAATCAGTATTTTGTGGAAGCAAGTATATTGCAGCCCTCATTCAGAATTTTGTGGAAGCAGGTATATCAAACCCCTTAATCAGTATTTTGTGGAAGTGGGTATCTCGCAGGCCTCAATCTATATTTGTTGGAAGCAGGTATATCAAACCCCTTAATCAGTATGTTGTTGAAGAAATTATATCGCAGGCCTCAATCAATATTTGTTGGAAGCAGGTATATCAATCCCCTTAATCAGCGCTTTGTGGAAGAAGGTATCTCGCAGGCCTCAGTCAATATTTTGTGGAAGCAGGTACATTAAACCCCTTAATTAGCATTTTGTAGAGGAAGGTATCTTGCAGGCCTCAATCAATATTTTGTGGAAGCAGGTATATCAAACCCCTTAATCAGTATTTTGTTAAAGCAGGTATATTGCAGCCCTCATTCAGTATTTTGTGGAAGCAGATATATCAAACCCCTTAATCAGTATTTTGTGGAAGCAGGTGTCTCGCAGGCCTCAATCAATATTTGGTGTAAACAGGTATATCGAAACCCTTAAAGGGCTTCTGTCACCCCAATAAACCATTTTTTTTGCTTACTTATAATCCCTACACTGCGATTTATGCATAATCTACACCCGGCGCAGGCGCATTGAGGATGGAGCGGCAGAGCGAGTGGCCGCCTCTCAGTGCAAGATAATGCACCTGGGGCGTAAAAACTCAAGAGCAGAATATAAAATCAGTGATACAGTCCTAACCTCAGTATCTGAGGAAAGGGATTTAGGGGTCGTTATTTCAGAAGACTTAAAGGTAGGCAGACAATGTCATAGAGCAGCAGGAAATGCTAGCAGAATGCTTGGGTGTATAGGGAGAGGCATTACCAGTAGAAAGAGGGAGGTGCTCATGCCGCTCTACAGAGCACTAGTGAGACCTCATTTGGAGTATTGTGCGCAGTACTGGAGACCATATCTCCAGAAGGATATTGATACTTTGGAGAGAGTCCAGAGAAGAGCTACTAAACTGGTACATGGATTGCAGGATAAAACTTACCAGGAAAGATTAAAGGACCTTAACATGTATAGCTTGGAAGAAAGAAGAGACCGAGGGGATATGATAGAAACTTTTAAATACATAAAGGGAATCAACAAGGTAAAAGAGGAGAGAAAATGTAAAATAAGAAAAACTGCTACAAGAGGACATAGTTTTAAATTAGAGGGGCAAAGGTTTAAAAGTAATATCAGGAAGTATTACTTTACTGAGAGAGTAGTGGATGCATGGAATAGCCTTCCTGCAGAAGTGGTAGCTGCAAATACAGTGGAGGAGTTTAAGCATGCATGGGATAGGCATAAGACTATCCTTCATATAAGATAGGACCAGGGGCTATCCATAGTATTTAGTATATTGGGCAGACTAGATGGGCCAAATGGTTCTTATCTGCCGACACATTCTATGTTTCTATGTTTCTATGTCCACATCTGACCAAGTCATCATCTTAATCATGGTATGTTTTTTTTTTTTTTTTTTTATCCCTTATCCAGCGGAATCCATTCTGGATATTTGTTTAAGTACAAAGTGATCTGCAATATATGTCTTGATTATCCAAAACATTTATTTCTCAACTAGGTATTTCTCCCTCTGGTTGTATACTCTACTCTACATATTCTTTCATTTGAAGATGTGCTTTCATATTATCTTCTTTTTCTGGCCGAGGAGGATGTTTTTTTTTTAAAGGATCCTAAACCTGATTATCACGTCTCTTCTAGTTTCTTTTGCCAAGCCTCAGCAATTACACCAAAAGCATAACAGTGAGTCCAGCTCTGGAGTATAATACAGGATGTAACTCAGGATAAGTACAGGATAAGTAATGTATGTACACAGTGACTGTACCAGCAGAATAGTGGGTGCAGCTCTGGAGTATAATACAGGATGTAACTCAGGATAAGTAATGGAAAAGTGAAATAAATGTAACGCACAAGAGTAACTATTGACCCAAGAGGTGCGCTCAGTTGAGTGGACTCACTCACCCAGTCCACTCCAAAAGGCAATAGAATAAAACAAGGATAACTGGGCACTCTCAGGATATCTGGACCATTTGAAATTTATTAGCATATAATATCATATATTAACAATAACAGTATACACTCACCTAAAGAATTATTAGGAACACCTGTTCTATTTCTCATTAATGTGATTATCTAGTCAACCAATCACATGGCAGTTGCTTCAATGCATGTAGGGTTGTGGTCCTGGTCAAGACAATCTCCTGAACTCCAAACTGAATATCAGAATGGGAAAGAAAGGTGATTTAAGCAATTTTGAGCGTGGCATGGTTGTTGGTGCCAGACGGGCTGGTCTGAGTATTTCACAATCTGCTCAGTTACTGGGATTTTTACGCACAACCATTTCTAGGGTTTACAAAGAATGGTGTGAAAAGGGAAAAACATCCAGTATGCGGCAGTCCTGTGGGCGAAAATGCCTTGTTGATGATAGAGGTCAGAGGAGAATGGGCCGACTGATTCAAGCTGATAGAAGAGCAACGTTGACTAAAATAACCACTCGTTACAACCGAGGTCTGCAGCAAAGCATTTGTAAAGCCGCAACACGCACAACCTTGAGGGGCTACAACAGCAGAAGACCCACCGGGTACCACTCATCTCCACTACAAATAGGAAAAAGAGGCTACAATTTGCACGAGCTCACCAAAATTGGACTGTTGAAGATTGGAAAAATTTTGTCTGGTCTGATGAGTCTCGATTTTTGTTGAGACATTTAAATGGTAGAGTCCGAATTTGGAGTAAACAGAATGAGAACATGTATCCATCATGCCTTGTTACCACTGTGCAGGCTGGTGGTGGTGGTGTAATGGTGTGGGGGATGTTTTCTGGGCACACTTTAGGCCCCTTAGTGCCAATTGGCCATTGTTTAAATGCCACGGGCTACCTGAGCATTGTTTCTGACCATGTCCATCACTCCATGACCACCATGTACCCATCCTCTGATGGCTACTTCCAGCAGGATAATGCACCATGTCACAAAGCTCGAATCATTTCAAATTGGTTGCTTGAACATGACAATGAGTTCACTGTGCTAAAACGGCCCCACAGTCACCAGATCTCAACCCAATAGAGCATCTTTGGGATGTGGTGGAACGGGAGCTTCGTGCCCTGGATGTGCATCCCTCAAATCTCCATCAACTGCAAGATGCTATCCTATCAATATGGGCCAACATTTCTAAAGAATGCTATCAGCACCTTGTTGAATCAATGCCACGTAGAATTAAGGCAGTTCTGAAGGCAAAGGGGGGTCCAACACCGTATTAGTATGGTGTTCCTAAAAATTCTTTAGGTGAGTGTATATTGGCGGTGATAATAATAAATATCTATTACAACTATAACATAAAACACACCATACAGTATTACAATATAAAACAAATGGAAAACAATACTCTAAAATGTAATAAAATTTGAGGAATAAAATGGATGCTATTAGCGGGACGCCGCTTAAATTTGTGCACTGATTGCGCATTGGGACCTTGAGAACTTTTGGATACCCCTGTTATTTAATCGAATGGGACATTGCTAGAGGACATTGGTTTATCGCCACCATTAGTTACGAGACTTTCCCATACGAATATTTGTCGGAATAATAATACGATTTATTATCGATCATTCCATTTTATTACATTTTAGAGTATTATTTTCCATTTGTTATATATTGTAATATTGTATGTTGTGTTTTATGTTATAGTTGTAATAGATATTTATTATTATCACCGCCAATATATATTGTTATTGTATATACAATATATATGATATTATATGCTAATAAATTTCAAATGGTCCAGATATCCTGAGAGTGCCCAGTTATCCTTGTTTTACAGGATAAGTAATGTAATGCATGTACACAGTGACTCCACCAGCAGAATAGTGAGTGCAGCTCTGGAGTATAATACAGGATGTAACTCAGGATCAGTACAGAATAAGTAATGTAATGCATGTACACAGTGACTCCACCAGCAGAATAGTGAGTGCAGCTCTGGAGTATAATACAGGATGTAGATCAGGATCAGTACAGGATAAGTAATGTAATGTATGTACACAGTGACTGCACCAGCAGAATAGTGAGTGCAGCTCTGGAGTATAATACATGATGTAACTAAGGATCGGTACAGGATAAGTAATGTAATGTATGTACACAGTGACTGCACCAGCAGAATAGTGAGTGCAGCTCTGCAGTATAATACAGGATGTAACTCAGGATCAGTACAGGATAAGTAATGTATGTACACAGTGACTCCACCAGCAGAATAGTGAGTGCAGCTCTGGAGTATAATACAGGATGTAACTCAGGATCAGTACATGATAAGTAATGTAATGTATGTACACAGTGACTGCACCAGCAGAATAGTGACTGCAGCTCTGGAGTATAATACAGGATGTAACTCAGGATCAGTACAGGATAAGTAATGTAACGTATGTACAGTATACAGTGACTCCACAAGCAGAATAGTGAGTGCAGCTCTGGAGTATAATACAGGACGTAACTCAGGATCAATACAGGATAAGTAATGTAATGTATGTACACAGTGACTTCAAGTCCACAAGCAGAATAGTGGCAGTGTATGTGTCTGTGTGTTGTTTTAGATCAGTAGGAGGTAGTTAATCTGTTCTAAGCCTATGAGTGGGAAATAGTGGATACAAATGAAATGATATTAACAACTTGTGTAAAGTGACATTCTGTGGTCAGATGACCAAATGCTATGATTAATAATGCAAACGTCATACATGAGCTGTCAGGTCTCATTTGTAAGTACAGCTCTGGAGTACAACACAGGATTTAACCCAGGATTAGTACAGGATAAGTAATGTATGTGCACATTAATGCTGACATCAGAATAGTGAGTGCAGCTCTGGAGTATAATACATAATGTAACTCAGGATTAGGGACGAGCGAACCCCAACTGCAAAGTTCTGGTTCGTACCAAACACCACGGGTTCGGGCACCGAACCCGAACATGGAGTTTATCATGGAAGTCCATGTTTGCGTTGAGTGTTTGGATGCAGAAAAAAACAATGTTAAAAAGGCTTTTAATCTGTGGGCACTTGGAAGCTATCACAGTCATGCCTAGTATTGGCATGGCTGTGATTGGCCGGCGCAGCACGTGACTTGTCCTGTATAAATGCCGGATCACGCATGGCGCCGCCATTCTGCTCTAAATAGTGTAGGGACAGGACAGGACGCAGCTCCAGTGAGGGACAGTGTTAGGCTATTTTTCTGGCTGTTTATTCTGTGGGTGACCTATAGCCATTTTTGGGGTGCAATACACCTCCTTTGCATTCGTGACAAATAAATTTAACAGTTAATCTGGCTGTTAATTCTGTGTGTGACATAAACCCAATTTTTGGGCTGATATACACCTCATTTGCATCCATGACACAGAAATACAATCGTTCGTCTGTCTTTCAATTTTGTGGGTGATCTCAAAGAATGAGAAGAGCATCCAATCAAGGATGTGGTTGTGGTGCTGCTGCTGGTGGAGCTCCTGCTACAGGGAGAGGACGTGATCGATCTGTGCCAGCTGAGCACCCAAATGAACCACCTTCATCTGGTGCACACAGGCGTCAGGACGTTCTGAATCATTCTGTAGGCCTGAATACCACTCTACGAATGGTGAGGCCAGAACAATAGAGGTGGTAGTAGATTGGATGGCGTCACATTAGATTGGATGGCTTCACGTTTCTTCACATTGTCTTCCACCCGGTCCCTGCTGAAAACGCAGAGTTGGCACCAGCGGCCCATACGCATCTGTCATCCAACTCAACCCCTAGCGAAACAACCAAGCAGTCTGAGCTACAAGTCATACAGCAGTCACTTATGCTTTTTGATGACTCTGCTAGAGGGGGTTCCATGGGCCATCCACCTAGCCCTTCCCCAGAAGTGGAACAGACTGAGTGCACTGATCCCCAATCACTTATATTTGAGGATGAGGACGTGGGAGGAAGAGGTGGTGGTCACGCAGCGCCAGCTGCACAGGAAAGGGGGAAGCAGTGTGCAAAAGCAGAGAGGTTGGCCCCTAGCCAGTACTCCTATTACTGCCCACCACACCAAGGGACTGAGCAAACCAAAGCCAGCTCAAAGGAGTTCCCTGGCTTGGCAGTTCTTCGGGCAGTGTCCTTATAACAAGTCACGGGTGGTTTGCATACTGTGCAGTCAGAGCCTTAAGCGAGGCATAAATGTTCTAAACCTGAGCACCACTTGCATGACCAGGCATCTAAATGCAAAGCACGAGCTGCAGTGGATTAGACACCTGAAAAAACAAAAAGGTTCTGAGGCTCCTCCTGCTCCCCCCTGCTGCAGTCTCGGCCTCTTGGTCCCCCTCTGAAGCAACAGGGCCACCTGGCTCTCCACAAAGAGAGGATTTCACAGCAACACCACAACCACTAGCAGTGTCACCGATCATCTCTACAATGTCCCAAGGAAGTGTTCAGCTGTCCATCCCTCAAACACTGAAAAGAAAAAGGAAGTACCCCCTACTCACCATGAGCCCTGGCTCTGAATGCCAGCATTTCCAAATTCCTGGCATTTAATATTCTGCCATTCCGTCTGGTGTAGACGGACAGTTTTAAAAACATCATGGCGGCAGCTGTCCACTACTTTTCCAGACGGGCCATCCCTGCCCTGCACGAACTAGTGGCAGGAAAAAATAGATGTGCGATGCGCAAAACCATCAATTGCAAGGTCCACATAGCCACCGATACATGGACCAGTAAGCACGGGCTTACTGCCCACTGGGTAAATGTATAGGCAACTGGGCCTGAGGCGGAAAGTGGTTTGGCTCGTGTCCTACCGTCACTGAAGATTGTTGGACATTTCTCGGTGCCTCCTGTTGCCTTCTCCTCCTACTCCACTTCCTCCTCTACTGCTTCCTCATCCTCATCTACCGGCTCCTCATCCAGTCAGCATAACACCTGCACCACCAACTTCAGCACAGCCAGGGGGAAATGACGGCAGGCTGTTATGAAACTCTGGGGGGAAAAAACCCACAATGTTTAGGAGTTATTGAGGGGCATCGAAGAACAGACCGATGAGTGTTTGGTGCTGCTGAGCCTCAAGCCCGGCCTGGTGGTATGCAATAACGGACAAAATCTCATAGCAGCTCTGGGCCTAGTCGGTTTGAGACACATCCCTTGCCTGGTGCATGTGCTGAATTACCCCAAGATGTCAGAGCTGCTGCAGAAAGTGCGAGCCATCTGTGCGCAGTTTCGGCATTCTCACTCTGCTGCTGCTCACCTGTCCGCGCTGCAGCGTAACATCTGTCTTCCTGCTCACCACCTCATATACCTCATATGCGACGTACCCACAAGGTGGAACTCCACCTTGCACATGCTGGAGACTGTGCGAGCAGCAGCAGGTGATAGTGATGTTTCAGCTGTATAACGCATGGGTGAGTTGCTCTGCAAAACAGCACCACTTCACCACAAACGAGTGGGCCTCCATGAGGGACGTGTGTGGCATGTTGCACTGTTTCGAGTAGTCTACCAACATGGCCAGTGCTGATGATGCCATCATCAGCGTTACTATTCCACTGCTATGCCTCCTTGAAAAAATTCAGGCTATGATGGATGAGCATGTGGCACAGGAGGAAGAGGAGGAGGAACAGAGATCATTCACACGGTAATCAGGCCTGTTGTCCACAGGTGGCTCGGAGAGCGGGTTCCTGCACCAACAGCGGCCAGGTACACAACTGTCCAGCCAGGGCACAGTTTTGGAAGATGAGGAGGATAATGCGGTGTAGAAACCGTGTTCACAACAGGGTGGTACACAAAGCAGCATCACTAGAGTGTGGCTGGGGGGATACAGAGGACACAAATGAGCGAGAACATGCTGCAGTGCCTGCGCAACGAGCGCCGAGTTGCCTGATTGTTAACAGTGCTAATTACTGGGTGGCCACCCTGCTTGATCCACGCTACAAGGACAACGTGCCGCCCTTACTTCTGTCACTGGAGTGTGATCAGAAGATGGTGAATACAAGTGAATGCTGTTAGACGCACTACTGACGGTGTTCCCACCTGACAGCGAGGGCTCAGTGGAAGAAAGAGGCAGAGGAGGTGGAGGAAGTCCCCAAAGCAGCTGGGGAATCGGTACCACCTCAGAAGGGAGGGTTAGCATGGCTGAAATATGGAAAACGTTCGTCAGCACGCCATGACATCCAGCACCCCCATCTGATACTGACCATCTTAGCAGGAGGCACCGTTTCAGCAACATGGTGGAACAGTACGTGTGCACAGGTCTACACGTACTGACTGATGGGTCTGCCCCATTTAACTTCTGGGTCTCCAAATTGGGCAAATGGCCCGAGCTTGCCCTTTACACCTTGGAGGTGCTGACCTGCCCTGCGGCAAGTGTATTGTCCGAAAGCCTGTTTAGCACGGCATGGGGTGTGATCGTGGACAGGAGCATTTGCAGGGTCGCTCATCCCGACTCAGGATTATTATAGGAAAAGTAATATAATGTATGTACACAGTGACTCCACCAGCAGAATAGTGAGTGCATTTCTGGAGAATAATATATGATTTGACTCAGAATCAGTACAGGATAAGTAATGTAGTGTATGATTTGCACCCTTGATACTGTACGAAATGCGATGCATCAGAAAATTGGATGTTCTGTCAGTGAAGTAGGTTTTTGCGCCAAATTTATTATGCATTCATGTCAGTTTTGAGGGGTTTGCACTATGCCCCACAAATTGCATTTACTTAGGTTAGACAGTTGTTTAGTGGGCGGATCTTCATTTTTAGCCAGATTTATAATTGTGACTTTTTGATCAAACTTCAAATAATTGCAAGGATACTCCAGTCCCCTGGTGGTGTACAAACTGTTTGAACCCTCTATAGTAAGTATGATAAGGCTAACAATTTGTAGGCATTCTATGTGATAAATGTGACATATGAGTGCAATATATTGCAATTTTGTTGCAAAAAAAAAACAGCCCATGACATTCACTCCACAAAAATGAGAGGAAAAAGTTACATGTTTCTACATTTTCCACTGTGGCAGGCTGCCAAGACCAGCACCAGATTTATCACAGAGGCTCAGGCTACATGTGGTGCAGGGATAGACAGGTGCAGAGGGGAGGGTCATTGAATTATAGGAGGGGAAGATAGTGCAGATAGAGACCGGGGGCAATGTAGTGGGACTGGGGGAGGAATGGAAGGAGGGACTATAACAGCTCATATGGAAAGGTGTAGGGTAAAAATACACAAACAATGCCAGAATCCTGACTAATAAAACTGGTGAACTGGAATTAGTGATGTGTGGGGAGGACTATGACATAGTGGGAATAACTGAGACATGGCTGGATGATAGCTATGACTGGGCGGTTAGTGTACAGGGTTACAGTCTGTTTAGAAAAGATTGCCAAAACTGGAGAGGGGGAGGGGTCTGCCTTTATGTAAAGTCCTGTCTAAAGCCCACACTTTCGGAAGATATAAGTGAGGGACATGAACATGTGGAGTCACTGTGGGTAGAAATACATGGAGGCAAAAACAATAATAAATTATTAATAGGAGTTTATTATAAACCACCTAATATACCAGAGTTCACAGAAAATCTACCGCTAAATGAAATAGACGAGGCGCAAATCATAATAAGGTCGTTATTATGGGGGACTTTACCCAGATACAGACTGGGAAACTGAAACCTGTGGATCTCATAAAGGAAACAGGTTACAATTACCTTTCCCAACTGGTTCAGGACCTGACTAGAGGGACGGCCATACTGGACTACTGGACATACATAGACCTGACAGAACAACAGATTTGCAGGTTGGGGGACACCTGGGAAATAGGGATCATAAAATAATAACCTTCCAATTTTCATTCAAAAGATTGTTTCTTCAGGGAGACCAAACTTCAAAAAAGCATCATTTGACAAGCAAAGAGAGGCCATAAGCCTAACTAACTGGGACAAAGTCCTCAAAAATAAAATGCAGCCACAAAATGGGATATTTTTAAAAGCATCCTAAAATCTAATTGTGAGAGGTACATACCTTATGGAAATAAAAGGGTAAGGAACAAGAAAAAAACAATGTGGATAAATAAAAATGTAAAGGAAGTAATAAAGGACAAATAGAAAGCATTTAAATCACTAAAACAGGAGGGGAGCGAGGAAGCACTGAAAAACTATTAGAAAAAAAAATAGAATATGTAAAAGACCAATAAAAGCAGCCAAACTAGAGACAGAGCGATTCATTGCCAAAGAGAGTAAAACTAACCCTAAAATGTTCTTCAATTATATAAATGGTAAAAAGTATAAATCTGAAGGTGTCGGCCCTTTACAGAGTGATGAGGGGGAAGTTGCAGAAAGTGATAAGGAGAAAGCAAAGCTATAAAATATTAGCTATATAAACATTAACTGTCAGATAAAATGCAGAATGTAAATTCCCCATTAAAAGTGCCCTGTCTGACCCAGGAAGAAGTACAGCAGCATCTTAAAAAGATTAAAATAGACAAATCGCCGGAACCAGATGGCATACACCCACATAGAGAATTACAGAATGTCAGAGCCAGACCCTTATTTCTGATATTTAAGGACTCTATTTTGACAGGTAGTGTTCCACAGGATGGGCGCATAGCAAATGTGGTGCCAATATTCAAAAAGGGCCCAAAAACAGAGCCCGGAAACCAAAGGCCGGTAAGTTTAAAGAGGACCTTTCACCACTCCTGACATTCCTGTGTTAATAGCTTCATGCATTCCCCATGTAATAACAATTCTGGAGCATCTATTCTTATGTCTCTATGTTGTGCCATTCCTTTATTATTTCTACTAGAAGTTATGAATGATTTACTATTAGCTTTCAGTAAGGGTACAGAGGGGAGGTAACCAGTTGGGGGTGTGTACCTGCACAAACTCACTGTATCCAATCAGTGCTGCCATTTTCAGACTGCAGGTACACCCCCCCCCCCCCAACTGGTTACCTCCCCTCTGTACCCTTACTGAAGGCTTATACCAATTCATTCATAACTTCTAGTGCAAATAATAAAGGAATGGCACATCATAGAGTCATTAGAATAGGTGCTCCACAATTGTTATTACATGGGGAATGCATGAAGCTATTAAAATAGGCATGCCGTGAGAGGTGAAAGGTCCTCTTTAACATCTGTCATGGGTAAATTGTTTGAAGAGATGGTATCTTGGAGTACCTCAATGAAAATAGGCAAATAACGCCATATTAGCATGGATTTATGAGGGATGGTCATGTCAAAATAATTTAATCCGTTTCTATGGGAGGTAAGTTCTAGACTTGACCGTGGTGAGTCAATAGATATCATATATCTGGACTTCTCCAAAGCATTTGATACTGTGCCACATAAAAGGTTAGTATATAAAATGAGAATGCTTGGACTGGGGGAAAACTTCTGTATGTGGGTAAGTAACTGGCTCAGTGATAGAAAACAGAGGGTGGTTATTAACGGTGCACACTCAGACTGGGTCACCATCACTAGTGGGGTACCTCAGGGTTCAGTATAAGTGGGGTCACTGTCACTAGTGGGGTACCACAGAGGTCAGTATTGGGCCCTATTTTCTTCAATATATTTCTTAATGATCTTGTAGAAGGCTTGCACAGTAAAATATAAATTTTTGCAGATGACACTAAATTGTGTAAAGTAATTAACACGTAAGAGGACAGTATCTATATATATATATATATATATATATATATATATATAGGACATATGTATGTATGTGTGTATGTTCCGCGATCACTCAAAAACACAACCATCTATTTAAACAATCCTTGGTATACACATCTCTTGCTACCTGAAAAGAAATCTTGTGGGGGTCTCAGCTCTCTAGGACGTACCGTTCCTGAGATATTCCCAAAAAATGACCTGCATTAGCCAATACAAGCCTGCAAGTCTTTCTCTTCATATCCCAACTGCCATACACACGGTAACATGTCCCTTATCAGCCAATAGAAGCTCGCAGGCCCTTAGTCTCCACATACACACAGTTTTACTAGGCTAGGGCTACACGACGACATGTGTCGCGTGGCAATAAGTCGCACGACACATAGGGCACAATTACACTACTACATGTGTCGCATGACATTAATGTCGCACCAATGTCGCGCTACACTTTTTATAATGATAGGTTATGGGGTTGCACTGCGACATTTGACATGCTGCGATGCGACAGTCGCAGAAAAAATCCATCTTGGATGGATTTTTTGCGACTGTCATGTCGCAGTCGCAGCATATCACATGTCACAGTACGACACCATAGCCTATTATTATAAAAATTGTTGAGACAAAATGTTGCACGACACATGTCGTTGTGTAGCCCTAGCATTAAAGGGGCAGGGCGCTGTGGAGGTCACTGTTACAGAGGCGTTCACTGTGGATGTTACTGTTAAAGGGGTGGACACTTTGGAGGTCACTGTTAAGGGAGCAGGGGCCACTATTATAGGGGCAACTTAATGTAAAATATATAAGAAAAAGAACTGGATCGCACATCCTCAATACTATGCTTTTATCTAACTGCTTCTCAGCATAATTAACATCGCTTCTCAGCGCAATTTGTCGTGTACCTACCCCTATGCTGCATGCTATACATGAGGCATTAGTATACAATTTGATCAAAAAGCATAGGCCCACTCACCGCGACAAGGCTGCCTCTTTGAATGGGACCCTATTCTAAATTTGGCGCAGCACTGCAAGGCGACCACCGACGCCGCAGAACCACTCCGGCAGGGGTGTTAATTATGCTGAGAAGCAGTTACAAACCGGATTCCAAAAAAGTTGGGACACTATACAAATCGTGACTAAAAACTGAATGCAATGATGTGGAGGTGCCAACTGCTAATATTTCATTCAGAATAGAACATAAATCACGGAACAAAAGTTTAAACTGAGAAAATGTACCATTTTAAGGGAAAAATATGTTAAATCAGAATTTCATGGTGTCAACAAATCCCCAAAAAGTTGGGACAAGGCCATTTTCACCACTGTGTGGCATCTCCCCTTCTTCTTACAACACTCAACAGACGTCTGGGGATCGAGGAGACCAGTTTCTCAAGTTTAGAAATAGGAATGCTCTCCCATTCTTGTCTAATACAGGCCTCTAACTGTTCAATCGTCTTGGGCCTTCTTTGTTGCAACTTCCTCTTTATGATGCGCCAAATGTTCTCTATAGGTGAAAGATCTGGACTGCAGACTGGCCATTTCAGTACCCGGATCCTTCTCCTACGCAGCCATGATGTTGTGATTGAAGCAGAATGTGGTCTGGCATTATCTTGTTGAAAAATGCAGGGTCTTCCCTGAAAGAGATGACGTCTGGATGGGAGCATATGTTGTTCTAGAACCTGAATATATTTTTCTGCATTGATGGTGCCTTTCCAGACATGCAAGCTGCCCATGCGACACGCACTCATGCAACCCCATACCATCAGATATGCAGGCTTCTGAACTGAGCATTGATAACAACTTGAGTTGTCCTTGTCCTCTTTGTTCCGGATGACAAGGCGTCCCAGATTTCCAAAAAATAACTTTGAATCGTGACTCGTCTGACCACAGAACAGTCTTCCATTTTGCCACACTCCATTTTAAATGATCCCTGGCCCAGTGAAAACGCCTGAGCTTGTGGATCTTGCTTAGAAATGGCTTCTTTTTTGCACTGTAGAGTTTCAGCTGGCAACGGCGGATGGCACGGTGGATTGTGTTCACTGACAATGGTTTCTGGAAGTATTCCTGAGCCCATTCTGTGATTTCCTTTACAGTAGCATTCCTGTTTGTGGTGCAGTGTCGTTTAAGGGCCCGGAGATCACGGGCATCCAGTAGGGTTTTACGGCCTTGACCCTTACGCACAGAGATTGCTCCAGATTCTCTGAATCTTCGGATGATGTTATGCACAGTTGATGATGATAGATGCAAAGTCTTTGCAATTTTTCGCTGGGTAACACCTTTCTGATATTGCTCCACTATCTTTCTGCGCAACATTGTGGGAATTGGTGATCCTCTACCCATCTTGGCTTCTGAGAGACACTGCCACTCTGAGAAGCTCTTTTTATACCCAATCATGTTGCCAATTGACCTAATTAGTGTTAATTGGTCTTCCAGCTCTTTGTTATGCTCAAATTTACTTTTTCCAGCCTCTTATTGCTACTTGTCCCAACTTTTTTGGGATTTGTTGACACCGTGAAAATTTGAATCAACGTATTTTTCCTTTAAAGAGATGCGCCCGATCAGCTGGGCAGTCTTCTATCCCCGTGATCGGGCTGCGTTCCACAGGTGGAACGAATGCCCGGATCTCTAGTCTGTAGGCCGGCCTGCGGCGCCGAACTTCCGGTTTGTGCGTTCCACGGGTGGAACGCACGCCTGAACTTCCGGTTTGCCAGCCGGGAATCTGTTAACAATATACACGAGCCGGGGCCTCTAATCATGTGACTGGGGACAGACTGCACGCTAGGAAGGCACTTTGAGGGGTGTAAATAAGACGGCCTTTTGTTTAAATTAAAGAGAGGACTTGCATTTATAATGTTTTATCAAAGAACAAATGCACTTCCGGTTTCGCTGTGACGACACCGGAAGTGCAAGTTTTACCATGTGACCCTAATCCTTTTCCCCTATCAATTGATTATAATATATATAGATGCAGTAGTGCACTGTTGTTTTTATACATTGCTCCTGATGAAGGGGGTCTAACACACCGAAACGCGTTGAGCTTCATAATAAAAGAACTACCTTGTTACAACTTGAGAGTCCACCGGGTCATCTGTTTGGAGGACACCAAGGAGTTTAAATCTACATGCGATCTCGGCGAGGGAGGGTACGGCGTCAAGTGTCTTGAGTTTATCTTGCGCCCCCCTCCATGGTGAAGTGAGTACCTGTGATAGTGTATGGGATCTGTATGGGTCTATATACACAAACAACTTTGATTTGTTTTTATCCGCTAATAATTTTCAAATTGATTTTATTTAGATTTTATTTTTTGCACTTCATTTGATGCACTTTATTTATCAGTGATATTACTTTACAAATGATCACTATATAGTGGGTATCCGATAACTATATAATAAGAGGCATCGCCTACCAGTCTAATTGTATAATCTGGGAATTCTAAGGGTTTCTCTCTAAACACTTGGGACCCCCCCCCCCCTTTCTTTTGACTGGTCCAGTCTATACAGCTTGCACTTCTCCAACTTACCTTTGGCGCTCCACCACTTTTCTTTTTTTCTCCGACTCCTGTGAACAAGGCAGATATAGCAGAGCTTGAGAGGGTTCAGAGGAGGGCAACTAAAGTGATAACTGGAGTGGGTGGACTACAGTACCCAGCAAGATTATAAAAATTAGGGTTATTTACTTTAGAAAAAAGATGACTGAGGGGAGATCTAATAACTATGTATAAATATATCAGGGGTCAGTACAGAGATCTCTCCCATCATCTATTTATCCCCAGGACTGTGACGAGGGGACATCCTCTGCATCCAGAGGAAAGAAGGTTTGTACACAAACATAGAGGAGGATTCTTTACGGTAAGAGCAGTGAGACTATGGAACTCTCTGCCTGAGGAGGTGGTGATGGTGAGTACAATAAAGGAATTCAAGAGGGGCCTGGATGTATTTCTGGAGTGTAATAATATTACAGGCTATAGCTACTAGAGAGGGGTCGTTGATACAGGGAGTTATCTGATTGCCTGATTGGAGTCGGGAAGGAATTTTTTTCTCCTAAAGTGAGGAAAATTGTCTTCTACCTCACAGGGTTCGTTTTTCTTTTTCTTTTTTTTTGCCTTCTGTAAGTTAGGCTCCTTTCGCACTTGTGGCAGAGTGATCCTGCCGGATCAGGCAATCTGCATGCAAACGGACAGCATTTGTAGACGGATCCGGATGCGGATCCGTCTCACAAATGCATTGCAAGAACGGATCCATCTCTCCGTTTGTCATACGGACAAACGGATCTGTTTCTATTTTTTTTTCACATTTTTACCGGTCTGCGCACTAATACATTTCAATGTAAATTAATGCCGGATCCAGCATTCCGGCAACCGTTCCGGAATTTTGGACGGAGATAATACCGCAGCATGCTGCGGTATTTCCTCCGTCCAAAACGCCGTTAAATGACTGAACTGAAGACATCCTGATGCATCCTGAACGGATTTCTCTCCATTCAGAATGCATGGGGATAAAACTGATCAGTTATTTTCCGGTATTGAGGCACTGTGACGGCACACAGTGCCGGAAAAGAAAGACGCTAGTGTCAAAGTTGTAGAAAAAGTTGTAGAAAAATTGCACCAAATTGTGACAATTTTTAAAACAGATTCTAGGTGCCGATACATTAGAGAGATTGTGCCACTTTTCAGTAAAGTAAATATGAGCCACATTAGTAAATATGGGAAGGAAACAGATGAACATGTCATTTTGATTTCTCCCTTATTTGTGTGCCAGCTGTAAAATGATCTCGCTATGTTATGTGATCTCCTCTGCACTTGTAGACCTGTGCTGGCTCAGAGTCTCTGTGATGTGGTTTGCATTTTCAATGAAAATATTGCAACATTTGAATAAATGGAAAAAGTTTGCCATTAAGTCTTTGGTAAAAACTTGAGTGTCATAAGGATCTTCATATTAAAGGAGAGATGGCTGATTTTACAGAGGGGGACACTGGAGTCCAGTATCTGGCTCTACTGACCTCATCACTGATGGCTCTTATACCCGGGCTGGTGATACATTCATTTATTATAGCCGTCAATGTCAGTGACTGGTGGAAAGAAAGATCGATGACTCCTGTTGACCAAGTTGTAATTTCTCTCGGGTTTTCAAGGATATGCTCTCAATGTGCTAATACTCTATATTTTTTTGTGGATATGCTCTCCCTGAAAAACCTGCATTCACTTTTAACTTTGGTGATTATAGATGTGCCTTGTGCTTTATTTACATGTGCCAACATTTGGTTAACAGCTCTGCTCTCCATTGTCTTCTGTCTGAAGATCTCCAACCTCCAGATCAGTCTGTTCTTGTATCTGAGGGGAATGGTAGTACAAAGGACTATTTATTTTATCATAGTCTCTGTACTTCTTGCCGCTTTCAACTGTTTTAAACCTTTGTTGATTGCTTTCAGTAAGGTAATCATAAGGCAAACAGACAATTCAACCATAAATAGCCTGCTCATGGATTATCCTAACATTAGTTATCTATAGTGATGGACGAACATCTGCTGGGACGATTCACGAACGCAATCAATTGTTCGCGAACCGCAAGTTTGCGGCAGGCCATATTCACTTTAATGGCAGGCGAATCTGAAAAACCTTCAGGTCATATTTGAAGCCACCAAAAACCTACAAGAAGTGCACAAATCGTCCCACAATATGGACAGTGACATACCAGAGGGGGATCAATTTCAAAAATTCCCCCCAAAAATATGTATTTTAATCAGGGGCTATTTGTATGCGTCTTAAAGGGAAATTCTCAGAAATGTACCCTGCTGGAGCTTAGAAAGAATTTATTTTAGGCCACGGGAGTACGGTCCTTAAAAATTAGGCATTCACCTGACATAAAAGCAATTGTGATTAAGTGGCTCGAGGTACAATATGCGGTCAATGGATAAAATTTTTAATGTAGGCCACTGGAGTACAGGCCCCAAACATTAGGCATTCACCAGACAGAAAAGATCAAGTGATTATGTTGTGGCTGGGGGTATATTAGACGGTCATTGCATATCAATTTTACTGCAGGACAGTGGACTACAGGCCCTCAAAATTATTAATTCACTGTACAGAAAAGCACAATTGATAATATGGCTGGAGGTAAATTAGGCGGTCACTGTAAAACAATTTTACTGTTGGCCACTTAAATTACAGGCCCCAAAAATTAAGCATTCACCGTACATAAATGATCAAGTGATTATGTGGCTGGAGGTATATTAGACGGCCATTCAATATCAATTTTACTGCAGGCCAATGTAGTACAGGCCCCAAACATTAGGCATTCACCGGACAGAAAAGAACAAATAATTATGTGGCTGGAGGTATATTAGGCGGTCACCGTAAAATAATTTTACTGTTTGCCAGTTAGATTACAGGCCCCAAAAATTATGCATTCACTGTACATAAATGATTAAGGGATTATGTGGCTGGAGGTATGTTAGACGACCAATCAATATCAATTTTACTGCAGACCAGTGTAGTACAGGCCCCAAACATTAGGCATTCACCGAACAGAAAAGAACAAGTAATTATGTGGCTGGAGGTAACATAGTACATAGTACATAAGTCCGAAAAAAGACATTTGTCCATCCAGTTCGGCCTGTCATCCTGCAAGGTATATTAGACGGTCATTGGATATCAATTTTACTGCAGGCCAGTACAAATAGATGTCAAATACATATGTTTAAAATAACAAAAAATATAAAATTGGATTAAAAACATGGCTAACAAAATCCCCCCTCTTGAAAAAAAAAAAAAAATGATAATAGTTGAAATTCGATAACACGTGGTTGTCACAGGTGTTGAATTCCTCCAAGGTCCCAAACATTAGGCATTCACCGGACAGAAAAGGCCTTTTATACCGCTGTATTTACCTAAGACAGGGACCATTATTTGTTCTGGGTGGTGGCGTATATTTGTGGGCTGTCATAAGAAAATTCAATTAAACGTGGTTGTCGCAGGTGTTGAATTCCTCAGAGATTCATGCCTCATTCATTTTTAGAAATGTGAGGTAGTCCACACTGTCGTGAGCTAGGCGAGTGCGCTTATCGGTCACGATCCCCCCTGCTGCGCTGAACGTCCTTTCGGACAGGACACTCGACGAGGGGCAAGCCAAGAGTTCCATGGCAAATTGTGCCAGCTCTGGCCACAGGTCAAGCCTGCACACCTAGAAGTCAAGGAGTTCCTCGCTTCTCAGAACGTCCACATCGGCCGTTAACCTGATGTGGTCGGACACCTTTTGGTCTAGGCATTCCCTGAGGCTGGATCCGGAGGGCGGCTGTCGATGGGTTGACTGCAAGAGTGAACCCATATCCGAAGTGACCAACACATCTTCAAACCACCCTCTTCTTGCATGTGCTGTAGGATTGGTACTCGAAACTGTTTCTCTGTGGGTGGAAATTCCTTTGCCAGCGCCCGCAACAGCAGAATGCAGCATATATCGCAGCAAGGCCTGGAAATGCTGCATTCTGACAGCCCTCTGTGATATTGGTAAAATGTCCGCCATTTTGTGTTTGTACCGGGGGTCTAAGTACATTGCCACCCAGTACTGGTCCTTGTCCATTATGCTTTTTATACAGGGGTCCCTCTTCAAACACTGGAGGGCCTCCATTTGCACTAAATTAGAAGAGGTGGATCGGCCTGGCTCCTGCTCATCGCCCAGGAGAATGTCGTCCTCAGTTTCCTCTACCCATTCACGGACAACACCAGGGATCCCAGAAAAGTTTAAAGCCTGCTCTTCTTGCTCCTCCTCCTCCACCTCTCCCCAGGCACCATACTCCTCTGACTCCTCTTCAGACTCCTGCTGACTTGTCTCAGATGGAGTAGCCCCCCTGGGAATTCATTCAGCATTGCGACTTCCTCATCTTCCTGCTCCTGCTCCTCAACGGCTTGATCAATGACACGACGCAATGGACGCTCCACAAAGAAAGTGCAAGGTACAATGTCACTGATGGCGCCCTGGCTGCGACTGACCATTTTGGTGATCTCATCAAATAGTTGCAGAAGTATGCATGTGTCGCGCATGAGCATCCACTGGCGCGGTGAAAAAATACCGTTCAGGAAGTTCAGGATGTGTGCCATGCACAGCACATGTGTCATTTTGCCCTGTTTCAGTGCCCTCAGCAGGTTGGCACTGTTGTCACACACCACTTTACCAACTATCAAATTGAGCAGGGTTAGCCACTGATCGGCCTGTGACCGCAAAGCTGAAAGGAGTGTAGGACCGGTGTGGCTCTTGGCTTCCAGGCACAACAGCCGCAGCACAGCATGGCAACGTTTCACTTGGCACGTCGAATAGGTTTTGGGGAGCTTGGGCGGCGCAGTGGAAAAAGCGGTAGCAGTGGAAAAGGAGGAGTCAGCCGAGGAGGAGAAGAAGAGGCAGGCCTGCATGCAATCCGTGGCAGTAACACCAAATCCACATGGGTGCGACGGGTTACATGCTTGACGGCCGCCAGAAGGTTCACCCAGTGGGAAATAAAAGTTATGTACCTTCCCTGCCTGTGTTTGCTAGACCACATGTCTGTGGTCAGATGTATCTTGGCACCGACACTGTGTGCCAGAGATATATTAACTTGCCGCTGAACGTGTCCATATAGTTCAGGGATGCCCTTCTGGGAGAAATATTTCCTTCTGGGGACCTTCCATTGCGGTGTGCCAATGGCCACAAATTTTCTAAAGGCCTCCGAGTCCACCAATTTATATGGCAGTAGTTGGCGGGCTAGCAGTTCCGACAAGCCAGCGGTCAGCCGTTGGGCAAGAGGATTATCCAGCGTCATCATTTTTTACGCTCGAGCATTTGGGCCACGGATGCTGGCCTTGTGCCAGATGAACGCGACGACGGCACGGTGGAAGGTGCAGTGGAGGACAAATGGGAGGAGAGAAGAGATGGAGAAGGGGCAGGACTTGGAGCACCAGGTGTTGCTTTGTGGGTTCTGATGGCGTTGCTCCCACTGGGCTTAGTGATGGGAGGCCAGGTGCCTTCTTAAGGTGGTCGTCCCTAGGTGAGTGTTGGGCTTACCGCGACTTAGGCTCCATTCACACGTCCGTGAAGTGTTGCGGACCCGCAAATTGCGGGTCCGCAACACACCAGCCCGGCACCCCCATAGAAATGCCTATTCTTGTCCGCAAGCTGCGGACAAAAATAGGACATGTTCTATCTTTTGCGGAGCTGCGGACCCGAAGATCGGGGAGGTGCTGCGCAATTGCGGATGCAGACAGCACACTGTGTGCTGTCCGCATCCATTCCGTCCCCATAGAGAATGAATGGGTCTGCACCCGTTCCGCAAAATTGCGGAACGGATGCGGACACATTCTGCGGACGTGTGAATGGAGCCTTATGCATTGACAGCACAGGCTGCAGATGGCAACACTATTATCAGCAGCTGACACGTTAAAAAAACTCAACACTGCGGAGTCATGTGTCGGCGTCCTGAGAGCGCAAGATGTGACCCTGCATTTTGGATGGCTCGCTCCAGATACATTTGCAGTCTGCTTTTTGCCTCCTGTGCACTGCGAGTTCTGCCTGCTTCTTCTCCTTCTCCTCCCTATCTGCTGCTCCGTCTCTCCCTCTAAACTCCCCTCCTCTTCCTCTCTTGTGGGCACCCACGTGACGTCCATCGACACGTCATCATCGTCACCTTCACCACCACTGACATTAGAGATCTCGTAGTAGGCAGCAACAGCGGGGACCACCCTCCTTGGGCTGATCTGGGTACTGTCCGCTGGGTACTGACCGCTGGGTGGCGGCCTTTGCCATCTCCTCATCCGATGCCAAGAATGCTCATCGGTAAGTACTAGGAATGGTTTGGAAAATAATACCTCTGACTCAAGTGGAGGGGCTATGGTGGTGGTGGTGGTGTCTTTGGGGGGGTTCACACAGCAGAGATTGAGGAGGGTGCAGATACAGAGGATGAGGAGGGAGCAGAAGCGGAAGGCTGAGTGAGCCACTCAACCAACTCTGGTGCGTCCTTTAATGTAATCGCATGCACCTTCTCCAACTTCCCACTTAGGCTCCGGCCTGGTGCACCTTCCCGACCCCTACCACCCCTGCGGAACAGCCTGCCTCTTCCTAAGCCTGTCATTTTCAAAATGACCCTGTGCCAAAGTCCCTAGAGAAGAGAAGTATTTGTGGAAGCAGGTATATTGCAGGCCTCAATCAGTATTTGGTGGAAGCTGGTATATTTCACCCCTCAATCAGTATTTTGTGGAAGCAGGTGTATAGAATCCCTTAATCAGTATTTTGTAGAGGCAGGTATATCGCACCCCTCAATCAGTATTTTGTGGAAGCTGGTATATCAAACCCCTTAATCAGTATTTTGTGGAAGCAGGTATATCACACCCCTCAATCAGTATTTTGTGGAAGCAGGTATATCAAACCCCTCAATCAGTATTTTGTGGAAGCTGGTGTATCGCAGGCCTCAATCAATATTTTGTAGAAGCAGGTATATCGCACCCCTCAATCAGTATTATTTGGAAGGAGGTATATGGAACCCCTTAATCAGTATTTTGTAGAAGCAGGTATATTCCACCCCTCAATCAGTATTTTGTGGAAACAGGTATATAGAACACCTGAATCAATATTTGGTGGAAGCAGGTATATTGCACCCCTCAATCAGTATTTTGTTGAAGCAGGTATATCAATCCCCTTAATCAGTATTTTGTGGAAGTAGGTATATCGCACCCCTCAATCTGTATTTTGTGGAAGCAGGTATATCAAACCTATTAATCAGTATTTTGTGGAAGCAGGTATATCGCACCCCTCAATCAGTATTTTGTGAAAGCAGGTATATTGAACACCTTAATCAGTATTTTATGGAAGCAGGTATATCGCACCCCTCAATCAGTATTTTGTGGAAACAGGTATATAGAACACCTGAATCAATATTTGGTGGAAGCAGGTATATTGCAACCCTCAATCACTATTTTGTGGAAGCCAGTGTATCTCAGGCCTCATTCAATATTTGGTGGAAGCAGGTATATCGCACCCATTAAACAGTATTTTCAGGAAGCAGGTATATAGAGCCCCATAATCAGTATTTTGTAGAAGCACACCTCAATCATTTTTTTGTGGAAATAGGAATATAGAAAACCTGAATCAATATTTGGTGAAAACAGGTATATCGCACCCCTCAATCAGTATTTTTGGGGGCAGGTATATCACACTCGTTGCAAATAGTTGTTCCAATAGCGCTTGTCCCTCTATATACCTGCGGTATCGCAGCAGAACCGCACACAACTGTTGCACAATACAAATGCACTATAATATACTTTCTATGTTAGAAAGTATATTATAAGAATATCACACCCCTCAGTATATCACAACTATCATTAGCACACCTATACCAGTCCTTAAAAGGACTTTTGTGGCCCTTTTAGCTAGCATTTGGTGTCCCTAACAGTCTGTCCCTGCTCCACAAATCAACCTCTTCCTACACTGGCAAAACACAGAATGTAAAATGGCTGCCAAATCAGGTTTTGTTATGGAGTGAGGGTGTGTCCATTTGCTGAAACGTCTCAATTGGCTGTCCTGTCCCACCTGATGGATGTGTCATGGGTCAAAGATTGGCGCAATGCAAAAGAATATGGTGCATGCGAACATCGCCATATGTTTGGTGAATCGCGAACGAGCAAAGTTTGCAGTGTAATGACCGCCAGGCGAACCGCAAGGCCAACTCTACCAGAAGATACTTGTGGAAAAATTGCTCCAAAAATTTTGTACGTAGTTCCTTCAGAAACCGAGTAGGGGAGATGAGGGGAACATACAGCAGTTCCAACAGATGCAAGGTAACACTCTCCAAGGCCTGGGACAATTTTATGACATCCCGCCAGCACCCTCACCCTGATGCGTGGCCTAGTGTCACAAGGAGAGAAAAGTTTTAAAAGATGGTGAAGAAGTACGTAGCAGACCATGTCAGCGTCCTCAATTAACCCTCTATGCCTTACAACTTCTGGGTGTCCAAGCTGAACACGTGGCACAAACTGGCGCTGTACTCCTTGGAGGTGCTGCCCTGTTGGTATTTAGTGCTGCTCGGGGCATAATAACTGATAAGCGCATCCGCCTGTCAACTGAAAATGCTGACAGGTTGACTCTTATAAAAATGAACAAGGCCTGAATTGCTCCTAACTTCTCTACTCCACCAGAGGAAAGCGGCTGAACATAAAGGCACTTTAAATGGGTCTTTTTATAATGTGCTAAATACACTGTATTCCCATGCTCCCTTTCCACCACAAAAAAGGGTATATGGTTCAATCTTCCTTTTCTCGTCCTCGTCCTCCTCCTCTTCCAATATATCAACATGCTTACTATTCTGCCCTCGCTCCTAATGTTGTAGAGGGTCAGCTCACCTGCAGGCCCTCGCACATAATGTTTTAGAGGGTCAGCTCACCAGCAGGCCCTCACCTACAATCTTTTAGAGGGTCAGCTCAGCTGTAGGCCCTCACCTACAATTTTTTAAAGGGTCAGCTCACCTGTAGGCCCTCACCTACAATTTTTTAAAGGGTCAGCTCACCAGCAGGCCCTCACCTACAATCTTTTACAGGGTCAGCTCATCTGCAGGCCCTCACATGTAATGTTTTAGAGGGTCAGCTCACCAGCAGGCCCTTACCTACAATCTTTAGAGGGTCAGCTCACCTGCAGTCCCTCACATGTAATGTCTTATAGGGTCAGCTCAGCTGCAGGCCCTCGCGTGTAATGTTTTAGAGGGTCTGCTCACAAGCAGGCCCTCATCTACAATCTTTTATAGGGTCAGCTCACCTATAGGCCCTCACATGTAATGTTTTAAAGGGTCAGCTCACCAGCAGGCCCTCACCTAGAATCTTTTAGAGGGTCAGCTCACCAGCAGGCCCTCACCTACAATCTTTTAGAGTGTCAGCTCATCTGCAGGCCCTCGCATATAATGCTTTAGAGGGTCAGCTCACCTGCAGGCCCTCGCATATAATGCTTTAGAGGGTCAGCTCACCAGCAGGCCCTAACCCACAATCTTTTAGAGGGTCAGATCAGCTGCAGGCCCTCGCATATAATGTTTTAGAGGGTCAGCTCACCAGCAGGCCCTCACCTACAATCATTTAGAGGGTCAGCTCACCAACAGGCCCGCACCTAAACTTTTTTACAGTGTCAGCTTACCTGCAGGCCTTTGCATATAATTTTTTAGAGGGTCAGCTCTATATAATGCCCTCCTTTATGTGTAATAAAGGGTGTATTGGAGTGCCGGTTCCTTGTAATTTTGGAAGCCCTTTCACTTAGTGCATAGGCTTTATGACTGTAGGAGTCCCACTACCTGAACAATTGTACCACAATGTGAATGAGGCCCTCTATTATGTGATATACAGGTTGTATCAGAGTGCCTCTTCCTTGTAATTTTTGGCAGCACTTGCACTTTATATAAAAGTAATTATATAGGAAAGAATGTTTCCTAACAATTTTATCTCTAAAATCGATTTTATCTTCAGTTTTGTGCATATTAGTGTCAGTCTGTAAAAGTGGCGTACTACTTGGACAACATCGTTCCCAGCAGCGACCTGGGAGTCCAAGATGCATCCAGACATCCTCCCTATTCTGTTCCCGAACCATTTCAGTGGTTTTTCCATCAATTTCTGACCTATAAAACAGACACCCTCACCTCTTCAGAGCAGGGGGTGCCTGGTTTAATGCTCGGGTTCTCCCATTGACTTCCATTGTGCTCATGTGATCGATAGAGCACCCGAGCATCCCGAGGTGTTCGACCCGAGCACCCGAACACCCGAGCACTTTGGTGCTCGATCAACACTAATAAATATATATGATACATAAATTAATTAATTATTATGTACCTAAACTTTCTTTTATAAAACTTTTAGGTACATATTAATTCATTTATAAATATATATATATATATATATATATATATATATTTATATAAAGTTAATTATTAAAAGCAGGAGTGTCAATAACAGCACAAGATGGTGGGTGGCAGTAGGAGCACATGGCAGCAGGTATGTGGCATCAAGCGGGTGGCAACATCCGAATAGTGGCTGAAGCAGGTGGCCAGAAGAGACGGGTCTCTTTTGACAAAGCTTGGGTGTGGCACCCAGAATGATCTAGTCTGTTGCATCAGGCACTGGCATGTGGAAATTCTGGCTGATCCACGCCTTATTCATCTTCACAAAGATCAGTCTCTCCACATTTTGGGTGAAAAGGCGAGTTCTCCTTGGGGTAACTATGCCCGCAGCCGCATTAAACACCCGCTCTGATGCTACACTACTGGCTGGGCAAAAAAGCTAGTCCAGGGCAAACTCGGCCAGGTGCGGCCACAAATCAAGTTTGGCTGCCCAGTAGTCCAGGGGATCTTCCATGTGGGATGGCATGGTTCAGTCCAAGTATGCCACTACCTACTGGTTCAGGTTCTGCTTCATGTCTTGCTGCTGCTGTTGGTGGGTGGTTTCTTGAATAGTCGGAGGAAGAATAGTGCTCATCAGAGGCTCTAGAGTTAAGTTGCTGCTGATGGAGCTGGTACTGCTCCTGCCTCCCCACCCCCCTCCAGAAGCCATGGCATTGGAACATGAGTGCAGGGGGCCCCCCCGGTCAGACCTTCGTGAGGATGGGCGATGGTGCACATAGGCAGCAGCTAACTGACTACGTAAGATGTCTCAATAATAGTTCAGTTTATCCTCCCTCTCAACTGGTGTAAAAAAGGCCCCCATTTTGGAGCGGTAGCGAGGGTCTAACATGGTGGAGAGCCAGTAGTCATACTTCTGCCGAATAGTGACAATTCGGCTGTCACTACACAAGCAACTGAGCATGCATCGGCCATTTGAACAAGGGACTCAGAGAGACTCCCTGCCTCCATCTCCACTGCATACTGCCACTGTGTCTCTGGGTCATATGCCTGGTCTTCCTCATCGCCCACTACCTCCTCCTGCTCCTCCTCTCCTGTCACTTGTGCAGAAAAACCACCCATTTCGGTATACACTGCTTGTGCATGAATGTCCTTCTCCTCCTCCTCCTCCAGTTCAGTGCCCACAGGGCTCAGGTGGCCCTTATATGTAGTTGCCACATCTCCTGTCCCCTGGTCAGACAGATTTAGCAGCATCTGTTCCAGGCCATGAAGCAGTGGAATGACATTGTTCATCCCGTACTCCTGGCGACTAACAAATAAAGTGGCCTCCTCAAAGGGCTTGAGCAAATGGCAGGTGTCACGCATGAGCTGCCACTGGCTAACCTCAAAGTTACACAGGGAAGTGCTCCTGTCCGCTTGCATCATCAAGAAATTGTTAATGGCCTTCCTCTGCTCATATAGTCGGTCCAACATGTGGAGGGTGGAGTTTCAACAGGTTGAAACGTTGCATATGAGGCAATGTTCAGGAATACCATTCTACCTTTGCAGCTCAAGAAGGATGTGCTTTTCAGTGTAAGAGCAGCTGAAGTGCATGCACAGTTTCCTTGCCATTTGCAGTATGTCTTGCAGATGGGTGGAACTGCTTT